>NC_134879.1:38830460-38907960 GCF_041734735.1 Babylonia areolata
GTGTGTGTGTGTGTGTGTGTGTGAGAGAGAGAGAGAGAGAGAGAGAGTGTGTGTGTGCGTGTGTGCGTGTGTGTGACAGTGTGTGTGACTCTGTATGTGTGTGTGTGTGTATGTGTGTGTGTGTGTGTGTGTGTGTGTGTGTGTGTGTGTGTGTGTGTGTGTGTGTGTGTGCGTGCGTGTGTGTGATAGAGAGAGAGAGAAAGAGACAGACAGACAGGCAGAGAAAGAAAGGACAAACATACAAACAAACAGTGACAAAAACAGGGACAGACAGACATACAAAGCACACTGATTCTTTCTATCACGGAGTGGAAATTTGTTTGGGATGGCAGACTACCCAAGTCAGAAGTGGAGAAAAACGAGGTTCAGTTCCTGGCAGCACTGACACTATCGTCCTGCCATCTGTGGACCTGACAACGTGCAGCAATGACACTGACACTGCCTCCCTACATGTCCCTCCGTCTGATGGCCACGCTGACTGATAATCTAGCTTTTAAAAAAAAATTAGACAACAGCTCTGTGTGTGTGTGTGTGTGTGTGTGTGTGTGTGTGTGTGTGTGTGTGTGTATGCGTGCGCGTATGTGTGTGTTTGTACGTGGCAGTGTGTGTGTGTGTGTGTGTGTGTGTGTGTGTGTGTGTGTGTATGTGTGTGTGTATTAGAACGTGACTGAGAAAGGGCACAGATAAAGCAAGAGGGAAGACAGACAAGAAGAGAGACGCAGAGAGAGGGGGAGAGAGAGGGAGAGAGACAGACAGACAGACAGAGGGAAAGAGAGACAGGGACCGAGAAACAGACACACACACACACACACACACACACACACACACACACACACAGAACGAGAGACCGAGAGAGAGAGAGAGAGAGAGAGACCGAGAGACAGGCAGAGACAAAGACAGAGAGATAGAGACCGAGAAACACACAGAGAGAGAGAGAGAGAGAGAGAGAGAGAGACAAAGACAGAGACAGACAGAGACGGAGACGGAGACAGAGACCGAAAGACAGACACACACACACACACACACACAGAAACAGACAGACAGAGGGAGAGTGCATTTCTAACCCTGTATAAATTATTAATCCGGTTCGGATTGCCCAAGGGGATGGGGGGCGGGAGGGGGGCAACAATTTGCATCAATGATTGGCGCTATCATGGTGACACGGCTTGACGGGGAAGCAGGGCATCTCAAAATGAGATTATCCTCAATGCCAGGCATGAATGGCCTCACGAGCTGGGGTTGCTTTTGTTCTTCTTCCTCCTTGTCTCCTTCCTCGTCACTTGTGTGTGTGTGTGTGTGTGTGTGTGTGTGTGTGTGTGTGTGTGTGTGTGTGTGCGAGCACCTGTGTGTGTGTGTGTGAGAGAGAGAGAGAGAGTGTGGGTGTGTGTGTGTGTGTGTGTGTTTGAGTGTATATGTGGAAGGTGGCAGAATGGTTAAGACGCTCAGCTGCCAATACAGAGAGTCCGTGAGGGTGTGGGTTCGAATCCCGCTCTCGCCCTTTCTCCTAAGTTTGACTGGAAAATCAAACTGAGCGTCTAGTCTTTCGGATGAGACGATAAACCGAGGTCCCGTGTGCAGGACGCACTTGGCGCACTGAAAAAGAACCCATGGCAACGAGAGTGTTGTCCTCTGGCGAAATTACGTAAAATGAAATCCACTTTCATAGGTACACAAATATGTAAGCATGCACTCAAGGCCTGACTAAGCGCGTTGGGTTATGCTGCTGGTCAGGCATCTGCTCAACAGATGTGGTGTAGCGTGTATGGATTTGTCCGAACGCAGTGACGCCTCCTTGAGAAAGTGAAACTGTATATGTGTCTTAGAAAATGATTGTATGTGTGTTTCTCTCTCTCTCTCTCTCTTGTGTGTGTGTGTGTGTGTGTGTGTGTGTGTGTGTGTGTGTGTGTGTCCACATGTGTGTGTGTGTGTGTGTGTGTGGTGGAGGTGGTCTGAAGGAAAAAGGGGGCACTGGAGGGGACACAACAGCAGTGAATCAATAACGCGTCACAGGCTCCACCCATAACCAAGGGCGTCAACTGTGTGTAACAGGCACTCCAGAGTGATGCCCCCTCTCCCCAGTGTGTCGGGGTCGTTGACCAGTGGTCAGTGACACAGTGACCTCCCCTCACAGTCCCCCTTGTCTGCCTCACAGAGTGGAACCCTCACCTCTTCCACTTCGTTTTTCCCAAGGAAAGAAATGATATTGTTGCATTTATCAATGAGCACGTGTGTGTGTGTGTGTGCGCGCGCGCGCGCGTGCGTGTACGTACGTGTGTATGGAGAGATAGAGAGACAGACAGAAACACACAGAGAGAAGGACAGGTAGACAGAGAGAGGGAGAGAGGGGGGGGGAGGAGAGAGAGGGGGGGGTGGGGTGGGGGAAAGTGTTTTTTTTGGGGGGAAGGGGGGTCCTGGGGGGAGGGGGGGCTAGAGAGGGCAAGGAGGGCGAGACGCAAACAGTGTTTTGGTTTCATGAGCTCGCATGCATATTAGTCAGATGCGGAAAGTGTAAACCAAACTGAACCCCATTTAACTCGACTGTGTGCTCATCACGTAGCCTACAGATCAGTTCACTGACCCAGCAAAATCTGCTAGCTTGTCTGCTAGCTTGTTCTACATCATCTGGTCGCGTGTTTCAAGTGCCCGTGTCAAAGTCATCAGAAAGGATTTCAAATCATTTGCTGCTGTGTGAAGAAACAAACAACGAATATTATAACAACCTACATGTACTGGATAGCGAACTGTTATACCATTATGCAAGATCAGTTTATTTTCGCATATCCAGATACTGAAATACTGAAAGCAAACAAAACGGGGTTGTTGTTGTGGGTTGTTTTTTTTTCCACAACAAAAAAGTATCATCGTAATCTCCACAATGCATAGCCATAAAATTGTCAGTTGCAATTTAGAGTCAAACAATAAAACGAGCCAAGGAACATAACTGTTAGTGAACAAACGTGACCTTTTTTCAAAATGCACACCAAAGCAATTTTGGTTCCTCGTGCAAGCTTATTGCTGGTAGCACACACACACACACACACACACACACACACACACAGAGAGAGAGAGAGAGAGAGAGAGAGAGAGAGATAATAAATAAATAGATAGATAGATAAATAAAACCAAAAGGTGTGGAGAAAGTAGCACAGCTGAGCTGAACGCTATATTGACAAGTGCCCCTCAGGTAAATCAGTGCATGGCCAGGGTCTTAAAAAGGAAAGTGCAGAAAATAATCTTCCCAACTAGTTATTCATGAAAACCCCCCAACTAAATCACATTCCTAACCATTCACAAACATCAACTACAGGCATAGCAACACCATCACGAAACCATATGTGTTCGCTCTTCCGAAATACTCAGTTTCTGTCATGTCAATGTTTGACAAAAACAATACGACTGCACATTTTACGTGTTTGTGGACCTTTGAGTCCAAACAATGTCGTCAGCTAGGAGGAAAGAATCAACGATTCCAATGCATAAGAGGGAAAGATGACGCCATGTCATTCATTATTAATATTTCTGTCGCTAATTCCTTGATAAACTGTTTATAAAGGGAATTTGCGACAGAAACTGTCTGTTTATAAAGGAATTAGCGACGGAAATATCAATAATGGCAAGACAGGACAGGGCAAAGGCATGCCACAGAACGACGGAATGAGAGAGGAATGGAGAGAGAGAGAGAGAGAGAGAGAGAGAGAGAGACAGACAGACAGACAGACAGACAGACAAAAAGACAGAGACAGAGAGTCATCAGTTACTGGAATGATAATACGAAGAGAGGAAAGCCAAACCCCATCAATCACTGGTATTTTCAAAGGACTTCACTGGTTCTGGAAGTCTTGGCTGCCCACGCGAGGTCATCATAGATGTAACGTTCACACCAGCCACACAACCTGAAATAAAATATCCACTCCCTCTCCTCCCTATCTGAATCCTCATTTTTATCTTGCCCCTTGCTCTGTGTGTGTGTGTGTGTGTGTGTGTGTGTGTGTGTGTGTTCCGGCCCTGGTCTTGGTTAAGTTTCAGTGAACCGTCAATTCCAGTTCCAAGAAGATGTCAATGCGTGCAGTCTGAACAATATACGCTCCTCCACTTCTGCTTTGATGTAAAAAGAGAGGGGGAGTGGGAGAAGAGACAACGGACTTATGAACAGACCCAACGCAATCGTCAGGCCTTGTGAGTCATCAAATTAATGTTGAAGACATAACATTAAACAATGAAATGAAATAAGATTAACTGGTAAGTCGGTAAGCAAATAGAATTAAGTATAAAAGTGACATAAAATGCAAACGATTAATATAAAATGGAATAGTTCCAAACGATTAAATGCAAACGATTAATATAAAATGGAATAGTTCCGAACGATTACTATAAAATGGAACAGTCGTGATCTATCAGAGGTTCACACAGGGTTGTCTTTTTGTATTCACCTGTCTTTCCTGCTCATTGCCTGTTTGTTTGTTGTTGTTTTTCTTTGCAAGTGTGTGAGTCTGGTATATGGTAATGTCCTGACCAAGGTTCAAACATATTTTGCTTATTTCAAATTTGCTTTCTTTATAATGTTATTCCTCCCCTTTTCTTTCTCTATTCAATCAATATGCTAATGATTCTGTCGTGACTGGTTAAAAGGTGAATGTTATCGTGCTTCATACCCGCCCAACTCTGACACGGAGTTGTCCAACTTTGACGTGGTTATCTTCCCTTCTGCAAGCGAATTAACACAAGAGGGGCACAGTGTCACCCACGTGGACCTGGGAAGGCGTATACATCTCACACACACTCCCCGTCCTCCTCGCCCCTGCCATTCCGTCCCACTTCACCCACTGGCGTTGCTGGCATTGGAGCGGTGTCGTCCCGTTTTGCCTATTCCCGATTCGCCTATTCCTGATCCGCCTTTTACCTGATTGGTCACCCCCGATTCGCTTATTTTCTGTTCGCCTATGTGATCAGTTTGCGCTCTCTCTCTCTCTCTGTGTGTGTGTGTGTGTGTGTGCCATGAAATATATGAGTGAGACGGCAGTATCCATATTTCTTCCCTTACACTCCTCTGTGTGACTGAGGGAGTGAACGTCCACGCCTTGTAAAAGTGACAGAGACAGAGACAGACACACACACACACACACACAGAAAGAGAGAGAGAGAGCAAGAGATATTGAGAGAGGGAGAGACGGAGTGAGAGATTCAGACTGAGATGGTTTAATGTGTTTCGGCCAAAGGCATACATACACATCGGGGAAGGGGAAGTGGGTAATTTAGCAGTTCATTTACAGACTATGTAGTGACTGACGGAGTGAGAGAGAGAGATAGAGGGAAAGAGTGTGTGAGAGAGGGAGATAGTGTGTTTGTGAGAGATGGAGAGAGAGAGAGACAGAGACAGACAGACAGACAGAGAGAGATCCATTCAGTTAGGAAATGAAACAAAAAAACACACAAAAAAACATGTCTTTTACATTCGGTTTGAATCCTTAACCGATGTACTACTTTTATTGTTGTAATGTTTTCTGTTTTAATTCTTTGCTGAATGGACGGCACATTCGTGATGAATTGCTTATTACAAAACAGCAATGTCGGGAATCCCAC
Organism: Babylonia areolata; assembly: GCF_041734735.1. NCBI lineage: Eukaryota > Metazoa > Mollusca > Gastropoda > Neogastropoda > Buccinidae > Babylonia > Babylonia areolata. The sequence goes on from NC_134879.1 coordinate 38,836,041, forward strand.
CCACAGGCAAACTTCATGTCTGTATAACAAATCTCTGCGTGTGTTAAAAAAAAAACAACAAATGATATCATCATCATCATGATCATCATCAACAACAATAATAATAATAATGATAATATGATATTAATAGTATTCATTTAGCGCTGATTCTTGTATAGAAACAAATTAAGGCGCTTTCACACCAGTCACTCGTGCGCATGCATAACTCTGAACCGGAGAAAATAAAAGAAGAGACCGGGGAAGGAGGCTATCTTGGAAAAAAAGGTGGGTTTTAAGGCCAGACTTGAAAGAGCTGAGTGCGGAGACCTGACGAAGCGAAAGAGGAAGTTCATTCCAAAAAGCAAGGTCCAGAGACAGAGAAAGAACGGCGGCCGACAGTGGAGTCTTTGAATCTGGGTACGCGTAAACAAAGAAACAAAAACAACATACCGCGTGGTAGGTTTGCATGGAAACAGCTGTATGTGACCTCAAAATTTTGTGCAGCTTTGGGAACAATATTTTGGGAATAATGCTCTTCAGGTGGTCTTTATCAACTCCATCAGCTTTTATGGTCACGTTAACTTTATCGCTCTGAACATTATGGTGTTGGGGACACATGGGCATTAATTCCAAATGTCAAAGAAGCACACGGGTCCGTTCGTTCGTTTATTTAGTTATAGTCTGCTCATCTAAGATGATGATATTAGACTGAAAATAAATGATATTATTATTATTATTTGGATTATTATCATTTCTATCATAATGATGACTGTCATTATTAATTAGAAACCAACATTTCTGTATATTCGAATGAAAAGGGGGGCGGTTGAGGTGGAGGGGAGGGGGGGAAGGGGGAGGGGACTAAGAAAGGAAGAGAGAGAGGACACACACACACACACACACACACAGAGAGAGAGAGAGAGAGAGAGAGAGAGAGAGAGAGAGATCAGAATGTGGAAAAGATAGAGTGCAAAATGTAAAATGGAGAGGGTGAGTGTCAGTGATTGGAGAAAGAAAAAACATAATATTGGAAGCGTGTGTGTAAGAGGCGGGACGGGTCCGGTTTCAATGCAAGTTCTAATGTCCCACCGTGCAGGGGTGCTGATAAACTCCCCTTTAATGAGGGACGAACGAACGAACGAAGTTTTTTTTATTGAGGGACGTGGAATAAGCATGCATGTGCTGCTTTTTTTTTCACCTAGCCCTCAGGGCAAATGGAAAATGAAAATGAATCAAAGCATCCACAAAGTAACAAAGAGATGTAGAAATAAGGACATGACATTCACATACACATTTAAACGATCGAACCAGTGGTGGACAAGACACCATGTCATCACTGTCCAGTCCACATGACCACCACTGCTCCTCGCCCCCCTCGTCCCCCCCAAACCCCCCGCTCACCCCCTACCCCATTCCCTGTCCCCTTTTCCTGCTCTGAGGGTCACTGTCATCGCCACGGCACCACGCATCCAGGCCTGTCGCTGACGGCACCAGCTTTTCCTCCAAACGTTGGATCCTGCTTCGCTTCGTATGGTAATAATGTGGCCCGCTCCCAGAATGAAACTTTGAAGGCCAGTTACTTGTCGATGTCATCAATAGTAATAATGATAGTGATAACAATAACAGTAATGATGATGATGACAATGATGAAGATAATGATAATGATAATAATATAATAAACAATACCACTACTATTACTACTACTACTGCTACTACTAATGCGAAGAAGGAGGAGGAGGGGGGAGCAGGGGGAGGAAGAGGAAGAAGAACAAGAACAGGAAGGAGGAGGAGGAGGAGGAGGAGAAGAAGAAGAAGAAGATGGTACACTTATAAATCGTTTACCCAGTGTCTCTACGCAGTTAACTAAACATGAAAGCGGACAGGGGCGGGGTGCACTGTGAATCTTAACGAGGTCAGACAGGTCACAGTAGGCAAAACCAGTCGATGAACTGAAACATACACAAGCTATTTTGGACATCGCTGTCTCAGATTGTTCTTCCTTCATAAATAGAATCTCTGCTCTGTCTTAGGAATGTTCTAGATTTTTGTTTATTTGTCTTTTGTTTTGTTTATTTTTTTGTATATCGATCTTTTTATTTTTGGCCTGTATTTTGTATGCCATTTCGTGATGCCATTTCATGCTTTATTTGTCCCTCCGCATTTATTCTGTTTACTGCAAACTCTAAAACAGTGTCTGTCTGTCTGTTCTTCTTCTCAGTATGTGTTTGTGTATGTTTGTATGTGTGTGTGTTTGTATGTGTGTGTGTTCGTGTGTGTGTGTGTGTGTGTGTGTGTGTGTGTGTGTGTGTGTGCTGGTTGACAGAACTATCTTTCAAGTGACCAGAGAATAATGCATAGTCTTTGTCAGGTCCCTTCAGCAGGACAGTCAAATTCTGAGACCTACCCTGGGGTTACATGCCGGACAGCAACGGTAACAGTGCATTGTTTTTGCTTACCGTTTTTGAAATATATTGTTAAAAAAAAACAACAACAAAAACCAAACGTTTTATGAGTCATGGCTTGAGCAGTTGTGGTTTTCGGTGTGTTGCTGAATGTTTTCAAGCAGCCCGAGCACGATCGGCTGCTTCTGTAAACAAAAGAATAAGAGTCATTATCATACGTGCCATAATCCCGTGTCAAGCAGCCCCTATTACGTTCGGTTGGTTCCATAAACAAAAGAATAAGAATCGTTAACATACGTGCTATATAATCCCGTGTCAAGCAGACTCGAGAGGAACCCTCACCCTGCGGTGTTTACACTGTCTTTTCAACACACCCCTCACAGACCTGTCAGTGAGGTGGAGGGCACACTGCTGTGTGGTCCTTATCTCTCACAAAATGTGCCTGTAATCCTCTCTCTGGAAGTGAGGAGCGATTCAACATGGGCTTGAGGAGGAACAGTTTGACTGGGATGCTTTGTGGGTAAAACTAGTGAAGGGCTGGATGTGGGGTTTGTGGTGGGGGGGGGGGCAGAGGGAAATGAGGAGGAAAGGAGGAGGAGAGAAACTGGAGAGAGAGAGAGAGAGAGGGGGGGGGGGGCGGAGGGAAGGAGGGAGGGAGAGAAAGAGAGAGAGAGGAAGACAGACAGAGACTGACAGGCATACAGATGCAGAGACAGAGAGAGACAGACAGAAAGAGGAAACGAAACGAATTTTTATCAACCATGGTAATGAGATAAACAAAATGCATGTCCTTTTTCATTTAGCCCGGGGGTATATAAAAAAAAAAAGAAAAAAGGTACATTGAAAACGAAAACTACACACAGACACAGCTCTCCCTGCCCCGACATCCCATAGGATTATCTATAAATTAAAAGAAAAAAAAGAAGAAAAACAACAACACAGAATTAACGGAAATAAACAACACAGAACTCAGTACTTTTAAGGTCACCGACCTATATACATCTGGTTACACGCGTTGCACGCACGTATGCATACACACACACACACACACACACACATATATATATATATAATATATATATATATATATAGAGAGAGAGAGAGAGAGAGAGAGAGAGAGAGAGAGAGTTTTAACTAAACCTCGAGCAAGCTAAACAACAATTTCATCTGCAAACAGCGAGGGAAACATTTATTGTAAACCAGATATGAACAGAAAACCGTGTTTTCCATTTTCATAACCTCATCAGCAACTTCCGGCATCAAGATTGGAAAAAGCAAGGGAAATAACAAACAGCCTTGTTTTACTCCGACCGGGCAGTCAAAGAATTCTGATACAACGGGACCCCAGCGAACACAAGACAGGAAGGAGCTATACATTCCATTCAGTATGAGGATCATTTTCGATGATATTTTAATTACTGCACCACAGGCTATCACGGTTAACTGTATCGAAAGCTTTCACGCAATCAATGAATGCGATGCATAGTTTGCTCTTCTTCGTGCCATACAGACAGCTTTGCATCATATTACATTATGTAAAACTATCATCAATCGTTGAGTATTCACTGAACAACAGAGAGAGACAGACAGACAGACAGACAGGGAAACAGACAAGCAGAGACAGAGACACTGAGAATATAAAACAAAACCAAAATATAGGCCAGCAAGTCATTAAAGTTCCCCCCCACCCCACCCCAACGTTGCATTGATTATCATATGGCCAAACATAATGTGCTTTTAGCGCAAGACATATGTCCCCTAATCGACTTCCCCTACAGCCCGAGGTGGTCTGGAAAATACAATCTGGCTGGAGCAATTTTCTCTTTTATGTACATCTGGCGTTGAAGAGAAATCATCTTCCCGTTTCGCCGCATGGCATTTCGCCGTTTCATAATTAGGCGTTTTTCGTCTGTGCTTTGTCAGTCTGTGTCAAGTTGCCGTTTCTCTGAGACTGACAATGAACTTTATAAAATGTATCTTTTGAAAAAATCGGAGTGGTGAATTCTGTGTGTGTGTGTGTGTGTGTGTGTGTGTGTGTGTGTGTGTGTGTGTGTGTGTGTGCGCGCGCGCGCGCGCGCAACACGTGTAACCAGATGTGTACAGGTCGGTGACCTTAAAAGTACTGAGCACTGTACATGCTCGATTTTTATAAAATGATATCTTAAGCGTATATAAGAAATGTTCTTTTTTTTCTTTCCTCTTTGTGGCCTCAGGTGCATGCAGGCCATGGAATATCCATTTTTTCCTTCCTTTTCTTCCTTTTTCCCTCGCTAAATTTTACTTTCTCCCTTTATCTCAGAAACTTACTTTTTCTAATTTCCGGCATATTTCCTATGTTCAAAAACAGTCGGACTGGTATGATGAAATTTGTGAATGAATGCATAATTTGTTGAAGAACACATCAACAAAACGGAACATAATCACCTCCACTTTTAGCTTCATATATTATTCAGTAGCTTCCCCTTTCCTCACCACTAATCACAATTTTTTAGAGCACGTTGCAACTCTTGAATCTTTGTTCAGCTCAAGCTGACTCGGACTGCTCCTGTGATTGAACATCACGTGTTCAATGGCTGTTGGAGAGTGCACTGCTTCTACATACTTCTCTTTTTTTTCTTTTTCTGTGTGCTACTCTTTGGAGCAAGGTGGCACAATGGGGCAAAGACGCTTATCTGCCAATACAGCGTACGTGAGGGTCTGGGTTCGAAACCCGCTCTCGCCTTTTCTTCCAAGTTTAACTGGAAAATCAAACAAAGCGTCTGGTCATTCGGACAAGACGATAAACTGAGGTCCCGTGACATTATTGTTATTGTACCTAGTCATATGTTTGCACAGGTGTGAATGTCCGATCTTGCCTGTCAGGCCTTACCTTCCCTTACCCTACCTTACCTGCCCTTACCCTACCTTACCTCCCCTTACCCTTCCTATACTTACCCTACTTTACTTCCCCTTACCCTACCTTGCCTTTACTTACCCTACCTTACTTCCCCTTACCCTACCTTGCCTTCACTTACCCTACCTTACCTCCCCTTACCATACCTTTACTTACCCTACCTTACCTCCCCTTACCATACCTTGCCTTTACTTACCCTACCTTACTTCCCCTTACCCTACCTTGCCTTTACTTACCCTACCTTACTTCCCCTTACCCTACCTTGCCTTCACTTACCCTACCTTACTTCCCCTTACCCTACCTTGCCTTCACTTACCCTACCTTACCTCCCCTTAGCCTACCTTGCCTTTACTTACCCTACAATACCTCCCCTTACCCTACCTTGCCTTCACTTGCTCTGCCCAATCTTACGCTGTCTGGCTGTGATCTGGCAGCAAATAACTGCTTCAATTCCACTCGTGGGTGTTGTTTTTTGGCATCCGGCAGCATGATTTTCATCCTTACCCCCTGCCTCCTTCATTATCTCAGTGTCTCAACCTCCTGTCCCTCGACTTTCAACCTCTCATTGCACTCAATGAGTACCCTCTCCAGCACATGCTTTTTTTTCTATTACTTATCTTTAATATCAATCAGTCAAAATATTACTTTACCCTCAATATTTACTCATCCTCGATATTACCGGCTCTAAATATTACTCACCAAGCTCGGCATTATTCACCCAATTCGTTTTTCGACCTTATAACTACCGACCCTCGACATTAATTACCTACAACATTAATTACCCTGAACAATAATAGCCCTCAACATTGGTTACCTTGAACATTAATTACTCGCAACATTAATTATCCTCACCACAGCCCATGCTGCTCGTCTAACCATTATGTATACCAGAATTTATCCATATAAAATATTGCTTATCCTCATAACTACCCACTTCCAAGTGGTATTATCACCCTCGTTATCATATTACTCGCCACAAAAATCACCAACCGTCAACATTGCCTTATCTATATTTTACACGTTTATTTCTCGCATTAAATCTTCATCTCCGTTTGATGTTACTTAATATCAACTGCAGTCGTAATTATACATTTCATACCAGAAATACTACTCTCAATATTACTGACTCTATAGTTTAGCCATATTACTATCCACACGGTTTCCCCAACCTGAATATTACATCCTAAATATTGCTGGTTCTCGGTTTTACACGTCTTTCATGCAATGGATACTTATACAGCGCCTGTCCTCGGTCGGAGACCAAGCTCAAAGTCCTTTACAAACACGGGGTCACTTGCACAACATTAGCCTGGGTAGAGCTGACTGACGGCTACCATCTGGGCGCTTAAGAGTCATTCAGTCAGGTTTTAGTCAAGCACGCAGACACGCTCAGACATTTAACATTTTACGTGTGACCGCTTTGTTTATTTACCCCGCCATGTAGGCAGCCATACTCCGTTTTCGAGGGTGTGCATTCTGAGTATGTTCTTGTTTCCATAAATCACCGAACGCTGACATGGATTACAGGATCGTTAACGTGCATTTTTGATCTTCCACGTACGTATACACACAAAAGAGGTTCAGGCACTAGCAGGTCTGTACAGGTGTTAACCTGGGAGATCGGAAAATCACCCTATACCACCAGGCGCCGTTACCGCGTTTCGAACCTGGGATCCTCAGATTGAAAGTCCAACACTTTAACCATTAACGTTATAGCGCCCGTCTGTCATATCAGCAGCTCTACACTTTACTCACATTCAACACTACCCACTTTACCCACCACCCACCCTTCACATTACCAGCCCTCAAAATTACCCACCCGCAACAATATCCACCCTCAAAACCTCACGAGAAAACGAACGAGCACAAAACATTTAATCAAACCGAAATCGTTTGTTTGCTCTTCTCAATGACCTCACAGTCAGCTGAGCGGTAAACACGACACGATACACAACACTTAACATGTTTGTCATGGCAGCACGTGAAGAAATTGATCAAAATTAACCGACGCCATGACACTGTGCACAAATACGCACACGCACGTGCATACAGAACGAATGCACTCAGTGCCACTGTCACGCACAAACACGAACCACAAATCTTCAAATAAAAATGGAGAAAGTGACGTGCGCAATAGCCGAGTGGTTTAAGCGTTGGACTTTCAATCTGAGGGTCCCGGGTTCGAATCACGGTAACGGCGCTTGGTGGGTAAAGGGTGGAGATTTTCCCGATCTCCCAGGTCAACATATGTGCAGACCTGCTAGTGCCTGAACCCTCTTCGTGTGTATACGCACGCAGAAGATGAAATACGCACGTTAAAGATCCTGTAACCTATGTCAGTGTCGGTTGAGTTATAGGGACACGAAAATACCCAGCATGCATGAACCACGACAGAGTCATCGGCAAGTCGATGTTGGTCGTGTAACGGAAAGAAGAAGAAGGAGAAGAAGAAGAAGAAGAAAAAGAAGAACTGATAAGAACGATATTCAAATAAAAAGAGAGAGGGGAAAGGAGAGAGAGGGAGATGGCGCACAGTCAGTCAGACAGACAAACACAGCAGGCATCGACGAGACAGAAGGAATGAAACAAGGGAAGAGATCGAGACAAAAATATGAACATGAACACAGAGGGACAGATACAGTGAGACTGAGAGAAAGAAAAAATGAAGCCAGCCAGACAGAGAGAGAGAGAGAGAGAGAGAGAGAGAGAGAGAGAGAGAGAGAGAGAGAGAGAGAGAGAGAGAGAGAGAGAGTCCTACACGCAATGACACAGAAACCGACACACACACACACACTGACCTCTCCCAGCATCTGAGCGGCAGTGACGGCCGTGGAGGCAAAGAGGTCCAGAGAGAACATGGCGGTGTGTGTGGTGACACTGCACACAGCATGACATTCCACATGACATTAACCATGACATCATGGCACACTACCTGACATCAACCAGGACATTCCACATGGCGTTAACCATGACATCATGACATTCCACATGGCATTACCAATGACATCATGACATTCCACATGACATAACCGTAACATGACATTCCAATGGCGTTAACCACATAACATTCCACATGGCATTAACCATGACATCATGACATTCCACATGACATTAACAATGACATCATGACAAAGAGGTCCAGAGAGAACATGGTGGTGACTGTGGTGACACGCTCCACACAGCACAGGGCATCAACATTGAAGTCAGTACAATCCACGTGGCATTAACCGTGACATCGTGACAAAGAGATCCAAAGAAAACATGCTGGTGTCTGCACACTGCACACAGCATTAACCATGACATTCCACATAGCATTAGCCATGACATTACACATGGCATTAACCACGACATCACGATATTCCACATGGCATTAACCACATCATGACATTCCACATGGCGTTGACCATGGCATCATGACATTCCACATATTAACTATGACGTCATGACATTCCACATGGCATTAACCACGACACCATGACATTTCACATATCATGGCAATCCAAATGGCATTAACAACATCATGACAATCCACATGGCATTAACTCTTTCCATACGAACGGCGAAAGAGACGACGTTAACAGCGTTTCACCCCAATTACCATCATCAAAATATTGCAAGGGGAAGGCTCTTATACTGAAGACGTGAATGTGGACAAAGAATACCACAATCCTGACGACGGAAGCTAAAGGCTGGGTCATTCAGACACCCACTGGACATCCGAGGGGTCTGTGTAGAGGAGAAGAGAGGACTGGCCGTACTGAGTGAGTTAACCACATCATGACAATCCACATGGAATTAACCACGACATCATGGCATTCCACACGGCGTTGACCATGACATTCCACATGGCGTTGATCATGACATCATGACATTCAACATGGCGTTGATCATGACATCATGACATTTCACATGGCATTAACCACGACGTCACGACATTCTACATGGCGCTAACAATGATGTCATGGCATTTTACATGACGATAACCATGACATTCTACATGGCGATAACAATGACGTCGTGACATCCTACATGGCGGTGACCACAACGTCATGACATTCGACATGACACTATCCATGACATGGCACACACACACACACACGACATTAACCATGACATGACACACCAGATGACATTAATCGTGACATCACGACACACACAACATGACATTAACCATGACACCACGACGCACATCACATGGCATCACGGCACACTCCAAGACATTAACCATGACACCATGGCGCACATCGCATGACATTAACCATGACATCACGGCGCACATTACATGACAATAACTATGACATCACTGCACACATCATATGAAATAACTGTGACATCATGGCGCACATCACATGACATTAACTTTGACATGGCACACACCACGTGACATTAACTTGGCATACACCACATAGCATCAGTCTGGACGTGACTGTACATACTACATGTCAACACCACAAAGTGGCTCACGTAGCCACACAGATGCCTCCCTTGTCTGTGTCAGTGTCTCCATCTGTCCGAGTGTATATCCATGTGTTTCCACCACCGTTATTGTCTGTTTGTACGTGTCAAACTCTGTGTCTCTGGTCCTCCTACCTTTCAGTCAATGGCGATGACAGATACTTTAATGAGTCAGGCCACATACCCATAATTCATGTGGAAAACAGAAGCCGAATCAACAAAATAACACAAATATGGATAAATATATGGTGTATATCAGTTTGCGGGGGGAAAGTGTATATAAATTTACGGGGGAAAAAAACCCAAACAAACCCATAATAATCCGTTGGTAGTTTTCATGACATTTTGGGGGGGAAAAGTGACCTCATAAGGAACCTGTTTCTGGGCGTGACACTGATCTAATCTACGTTTCCTTCTTCCTTTCACTCTATCACTGGCATCGTCAGTAAAGCCTGATGACCGCACAGAGAGAAGGAGGTGAGAGAGAGAGAGAGAAACAGAAAGGAACAAACATACGGACCCCAACTCAATGAGCACACAGTCATAACTGCTGAATCCCCGACACATTGCCTACAGTGAAACAGATTGATTCATGGACGGAGACACAGATAAGGAGGCAGATAAACAGAATACATCGGCTTGAAGAAGTAGCTTTGAACAAAACAAAGAAAGAAAGAAAGGATCAAATATATGAAACAATGCATTTTTATACACTTTTTACACACGCAGGTGTACACACACACGCACGCACAAAAAGATTCCAGATCCTGTCAATTAGGAATCCTGACATCTAACGTAATGAGAAAAAAAAATCTACAACGGAAATAAAATACAACCAGAAAACAAGTATCATTACAAAAAGACAGAAAGAAAGAAAAGGAAGGAAAAGTAAACTAAATAAACCATCGTGGCCTGTTGCATTGCACTGTGTGAAGGAGAGATCCGAGTGGAAATCTTCCATTGTTCTCTGTGGCAAAGCGGGGCTAACTCCATTGCTCTCACTTCACAACTTCCCTCACTAAGCCATCCCCAATCAATACTCCTCCTGACTCTGTGTGTGTGTGTGTGTGTGTGTGTGTGTGTGTGTGTGTGTGTGTGTGTGTGTGTGTGTGTGTGTGTGTCTGGGGGTGGGGTGGTTGAGGGGGTGGGGGAGGTGCGCTTGTGTGTGGGAGCGTGCGCACCTGCGGATGTATGTGAGTGTGTTCGCTCAAACGCGATGGTAATTATGCACAGCAGTTATAGAGGTATCACTGTTGTTGTTTTTTCTAAAGATTGAGAAAGAAGCGGGTAAACAGGAAGAGGGAAAGCAACCAGAGTGCTGCGAGCGAGCGAGAGAGAGAGAGAGAGGGAGAGAGAGACAGACAGACAGAGAACAAGAACAAAATTAATAGTTTAATTGCATATTGGCCTGTGATTTTTTCAGCTGAATGTCGAGTCCACCATTCAAAATACTTGCAAATTGCTGCCGTCGTGTCAAGTTCGAGTTGGTAGTATTTCTACCAAAGGTCACTGTAGTTTGGGCAGTCAAACAGTACATGGAATTCATTTTCACAGTCAGCAAAACAAAAAGGGCAAACCATTTGACCAACAGGGGAAAAGCGGTGGGCGTGGCTGTTCATCAACACCCATTCTGAAACTTGCAAAAATTGTTTTGAAATATTTGTTATTGGTGTGATCAAAGTACCTTTCACATTCTAAGGCATTTTAAAAACGAATAATGAAATTCAAACCACTTGCTTTCTGACACATGCGCATACCAACGCTGACAAAAGCAATTCTGAAAGCGTTCTTTAAATATGCGAATGAACAGTTTCTCATCACCAACTTCCCCGAACATCCAAATATAACCGAAACCACTGGAACAGAGAAGGTTCTTCACAGGTTTGTGCATTGTTATTTCTATTTTATTTGTCTGTCTGTCTCTCTCTCTCTCCTCTCTCTCTTATATATATATATATATATATATATATACATACATTGTTGTAATGAACTTTGGCCAAGGATCACAATTCAAAACCTGGGGACTAGGAGATAGACGTGGGAGGGGGCATTAGTACTTGAAGAGCATCACGCCTTGTCATACTGTACATGGACCTGACCTTATTTCACTTCATTATGTCTAAGCAGATGGTTTCTCCTTTAGATCGCATGGAAAATAAAATTCGATTCTTGAAAATATCGAAGAAGTGCACCAGAAGACACACTTAAACAGTTTTGAATAAATCTTGTCCTTAAATCACTGTACACAGAAAAAAACGAACGATAAATCGTGTCCAATTTCCAATGCACCCTGGCAAAAACGAGAATATTTTAAAACATTTTTCCTTGTGTCTGTTAACATTATTATTAAAGGAATGTACATCAAATCTGACCTCCGACAAAGCCACACTGACACAACAGTCATCAGCATTTGTGATGTATTTTTCTTTTTCAAATACGATAAATGATATGTAGCATGCCTGCCTGCCTCTATCACTTATAGTACCCGACCATTCTTAAATCAACATGTCTAAGTGTTTGCTTGAAAATAATCAGAAATTCCTTCACATCATCAACACCTTGTTGTAATCACACAAACTTAAAGCCTGTTGTACATAAAATTTCTCCGACTAGGGAAGCCCAACAGTGTGTTCCTTTTACATCTATATTCAAGCAACATAAGACAAGCCAAGTATGGCAATCTGTTCCGATTGGTCCGTACTGCTCTAAACCACCACCCGATAACATTCAAGGATGAATTTACAAACAGTGGACAACCACTGTCAGTGTCAGAACTCAGCAAGTTACCACTCCCCCCCCCCCCCCCCCCCCACCCAGTCCCACCCTTTTCTGTAAAGATCAAAAGTACAGGTTGAGGTCAGTCGGTCAGACTGTATAATGGACCACGGGTGGCTTGCATGAACGAACTTTACAGCGACAAGTTTGCTTATCGTTAAGAATGTTCCTAACTCCACGCTAACTTCCATATACACATTCTTAACTCTAAGCAAACTCAGCGCAGCCAAGATCGCCTCATGCAACCCGGAATAGGAATGAGGTCAGTCAATCAGACAGTCAGTCAGTCAGTCAGTGTCATAGACCAGGGTGCCTACCCACGTTCCTTAACCACCCGATTTAAAATGGTGGGGTGGGGTAGAGGGAATCACACACACACACACACACACACACACACACACACACACCCTCCATCCACCCGACACAAGGCCACCCCCCAAGGATTCCAACACTGTTTTCCATTAACATCCAATCCAAGCTACTTCTGTCAAGCAAAGGGTGGCCAATTCATTCTGATTCATCTGCAGCACTCTAAACCAGTACCATGTAGCATTTAAGAATTCCAGGAGTGTAGTCCAGCCCCAGTGGTCCACAGACCCACACCTATCACTGACAGACCTCCGTCATACCACCCTCCAGAGACGGCCCCGCTCTCCCACAGGCGGCCTTATTTATGGCCAGGTCAGAATGTAGGACGCCCAGCCACTGCCGACAATCAGCCCGAGTGCCGTGCTCCTAAATTGAGGTTTCCCAATTGGCCATTTCTCAGTTCCCCGTGTTTTGGTGGAGTCTTTTTTTCCATTTGACATCTCCATTTATTGTCATTTCGCCACATTCTGATATTTTAACCAAGAAGGAAAACAAAACAAACACACTCCGAAAAAAAGAAGAAAAAAAAAGAAGGAAAAAAGACAGAGACCCTGAGATTTTTCCTGATCTCAGTCCATTCGAAAAGAACAACACACGTGTTTACTTTTTCTTGTTTTCCCTTTTGTCCTTTTCCTGGCCTCAATGACTGCACTTTGCTAAAAGGCTTCTTCACTCTTTTTTTTTTCTATCGCTGAAGTTCATCCTGCCCCCCCCCCCCCCCCCTCTCTCTTTGTCCCTTCTCTCACCCTTTTTTCTCTCTTCTCTTTCTCCCCCCCCTCCCTTCTCTGTTCTTTCTCTCTCACGCTTTTTTCTCCCTTCTCTTTCTCCTCCCCCCCCCCCCCTCTCTCTCCCCCTCCTTACAACGTTCAGGAGTGGCTGGAGCCGAACAAGCATCTCACGAACGACAGCCCCTTTCCCTGTTTTTCATCGTCCTGTCCCTAATCTTCCCACACAGCTATGGCTGTTCAAGCTCACGAGAAACGCTTTTCTGCGTGTCTTTCTCTAGCAAAACTTTCTTTTAGTGTTTCCCTGCTTCTTTTTCCAGTGCCGCCTCTCACTTCCCGCCACACCATTACGGCGGGCGAATGGCACCGGGAAAACACGGCCACTGACAGCAGACCTTTTGAACACAATGCCGAGGGTTCGTCGGTTCGTCTATTTGCTCACTTTGTGTGGGGGAAATTGCTAAATCTGAGAACAACTGCCGCGAAGTTCTGCGTTACAAAATGTTAGTGATATTAAAAAAAGAAGAAAAAAAAAAGGATTGTACGCTTAAAAAAAAAAAAAGAAAGTTCTTCAGAAAACTATTTCGCAATTTCACGCGAATTTCTTGTTTCGTTTATGTTTGCAACGGAAGCATGATGTTGTTTTACATGTGGGAGGCTGTTTGTGTGTGGGGGGAGGGGGGGGGAAGGAGGCTGTGTGTGTGTGTGTGGGGGGGGGGGGGGGGGCAGGAGGCTGTGTGTGTGGGAGGGAGGGAGGTTGTGTGTGTGTGTGTGTGTGTGTGTGTGTGTGTGTGTTCCCAGAGCTGTTCCTGGGCTTGACATCCTGGCAAGAAACGAAAGTACACTTTTTTTTCCTTTTGCTTCTGCTTCCTCCTTCTTCTTCACTTCCTGGAACTTCTTTTTCCTCACTTCTTCTCATCCCTTTATTCTGCTCCTCTTCACACTCCTTCGTTTGCCTCTTCTCTCCCACTTTCCGAACTTATTTCCCTTCTTCCCCCGTTCTTCCTTCTTCTTCTCCTGCACCATCCTCCATTTCAAACTCCATCCCTGCTGTTACTCCTTTGTCTCTGTTCTCTCCTTTCTTCTGTTTCTTTTTTCTGATAACTTTTTTTCTCGATCGTCTATTCCATCTCCTGCTGATTTTCTTCTTCCTCCTCTTCCATTCCTTCATCTGTTTCACTCTTTCTGTTGATTCTTTTTCTCCCTTTCTTCTTCCTCTTCTCGTCGTCTGTCTTCACTGACTTGACATTGTGTGTTCAGCCCCAGCCCCACCCCCATCCCCCCACCCCTATCCCCAGCGGTCTCTAACGGCTTTCCTGCCTCCTCCCTCCTTCCCACCCTCCGATCCCCGAAACTCACTTCTTCTGTCAGCCCGCGTCCTCACGTCCGCTTGGATCCCAACCACACCCCGCCCCTATCTCTCTTCCCCTCCCCCCCCCCCCCCCCCCCCCCCCCCCCCCTTTCCGGGAGATTCCAGTTTACACTCTGTCCCCAGGGACGGTGGCTGGGTGCCTACAATCCATAGCTGTTTTTCTCGCTCCGATTGGAATCTCCAACACATTTATAAACCCGGGGAAAAAAACAACATCAACAGTGGTTTTTCTTTAGGATTGATTTGTTTTCCTGAAAAGATCAGACCGCGGACGTGTGTGGTATCGTGTGGTTATTAAAGCTGTATGGAACATGATCCGATGGAACATTGTCGCTTCTGAAGGCTGTCGAAGAATCGAGTGTCTCTTTCTCTAGTTTGAAGTGTGCGTTGTTTTGTTTATTTTGTAACCTTGTCAACCGAAAATTGGATTTCTCGTGTTTGTTTTCCTCTGCTGTTTAGTTCCAAAAGTATATAGATAAAATGTATAAAAGAATTAGAAATCAGGTAAGCATAACAACTCTAAAATCAAACTATATATCAGAAACAAACAAAAAAAGAGGAAAAACAAATTTGGTCACTTTTCAAACATAACAGTGTCAACGTCTGACAGAGAAAGAGAGGCAAGACAAGACGAGACAAAACAAGACAAAATCTTTATTGGGCACAATAACAAGCAGAGAAAGAGAGGGCGGGCGAGAGAGAGAGAGAGAGAGAGAGAGAGAGAGAGAGAGAGAGAGCGAAAAATTGCAGCTACTGAGCACGATGTCAACAGACACGAATTTCTCTTTCCGACTCTTCCACCATTACTGATTCATCAAGACATCACTCTCTCTGTTTGCAGATATTTCCCGATTTAAATGGTGAGGTCCATAAGATCTTATAATCATGTTCTGTCACTTCAGTCTGCAGGTTTCAGTGCTTCAGTCTGTGGGTATCTCTCTTCTCAATCTGACAACAGACACACACACACCTGGTATGATACACAGCGGTAGTTGTCAGCGTGAGGACAACGACACTTTGATTGTCTGTGCCATCGATTTTTGAAGGAGGACCAGCCTGCTGCCTGGCCGTGTCTGGCACTGCTGCCGTCAGCACAGCGACTGTCTGCAGAGGACAGGGATCCCTCAACAGGTAGTCTGCTGAACACTGCCGACTCTAAGTATGTTTGTCACTGCTGGTGAAGACTGTAGCTTGCTGGATGCTAAGCACGGGTAGAGGAGGGAGAGAGATAGGACGGGGGAGTGAAAGGGGGACAAAGGGACAAAGAGAAGGAGGGAGGCAGACAGAAGGAGAAAGATGACAGACAAAAACAAGACAGACAGACAGAGAAGGAGAAAGACGGAGGTATGGAGGTGTCACGAATAAGACTGCTGTTACATATAAAAAATGTAACAAATACCGAGGATCACACCTTCCGCTACCAATTCCGACCAAGGACAATAACGAAATCATTTTTATCTCGCTTTCTTGCACATTTATTCCTTTATTCTTCCGGAAATTTAGAAATGATGAACCCCTCTTCCCACAACAAATATAATCACGAGCACATTCTTACCGCCAGCCTAACACACTCTCTCTCATTCAGTTCAAATCCTAACCTACTTTAAAAAAAGAATTCACATCACTCTAGATCTAGACATAACAATGAGAGACGAGCTCAGACGAAGAACCAAAACTTACATTTTGGATCCTAAGGAGGGAGCCAGCTAAACAAAAGAACACACTGGAGGGTCGCTGGAGCTCAACAGCCTGGCACTTCAAATTCCAAATACATTCATCCTACTTTCATCCTGCAGCATTCTCTCTACAAATTTCATGCTCGCGTCTCTCTCTCTCATACCAAAAAGTGAAGCAGAACCGTTGACCCTGATCCCAACTTCCGACTCTCCGGTCCGACCAATCAGAAGGAAGCACACACAAATCGTGCAGTTTACTCCCCGACAGGAGGGAGAAAGAGAGAAAGAAAGAGGGAAGCAGACAGAAAGAGACGGACACAGAGACAGACAGACAGACAGACAAAGACAGTGAGAGAGAACGATGCACACAGTTATACTGGCAGACAGACAGACACGCGGACAGACACATGGGCAAACACACAGAAAGCGTAGGGCTGTATGGTTATCTGCTGTTTGACCGATCATCATGTGAATAAACTGAATGAAACACTTGCAAAAATAGATAGATAGACAGATAGGCAGTTAAGTATGTAGGTAGGTTGGTAAATAAAGACACAGATCACTGGTTCTTTGCAGAAATGCAGCACAAGTAAGAGCTCACCCCCCACCCCTCCCCGACTCCCCCTCGGAAACAGGGCTCTGTAAGTTTTCAATACAAACAGGGTGTTCAGCGAGGGGACACATTGACGTTAAAGGGAGGAGAACAGGGAAACCAACGTTGATCTGTGGACAACATTCCTGGTTGTGAGGGTGGGGGTAGGGGGACGAACGGACACGCCATCACCGTGCAACGATGGCTGGATCACAAACCAAAGGAATCCGACTTGTCTCCCTCGCCATTCTTCTCCCTCTTCTCTTTCTCCTCCTCATTTTGTCCCCCTTCCTCCTCTCTTCCCCCCCCCCTTCATCTTCTCTATCTCCCCCTTCCTCCTCTCTTCCTCCCCCTTCTTCATCTTCTCTATCTCCTCCTTCCTCCTCTCTTCCTCGCCCCCCTTCCTCATCTTCTCTTTCTCCTCCTTCCTCCTCTCTTCCTCCACCCCCTTCTTCATCTTCTCTATCTCCTCCTTTCTTCTTCCACCCCCTTCTTCATCTTCTCTGTCTCCTCCTTCCTCCTCTCTTCACCCCCTTCTTCATCTTCTCTATCTCCTCCTTCCTCCTCTCTTCCTCACCCCCCTTCCTCATCTTCTCTGTCTCCCCCTTCCTCCTCTCTTCCACCCCCTTCCTCATCTTCTCTATCTCCTCCTTCCTCCTCTCTTCCTCACCCCCCTTCCTCATCTTCTCTATCTCCCCCTTCCTCCTCTCTTCCACCCCCTTCCTCATCTTCTCTATCTCCTCCTTCCTCCTCTCTTCCCCCCCCTCTTCATCTTCTCTATCTCCCCCTTCCTCCTCTCTTCCACCCCCTTCCTCCTCTTCTCTATCTCCTCCTTCCTCCTCTCTTCCTCACCCCCCTTCCTCATCTTCTCTATCTCCTCCTTCCTCCTCTCTTCCTCACCCCCCTTCCTCATCTTCTCTATCTCCTCCTTCCTCCTCTTCTCTGTCTCCCCCTTCCTCCTCTCTTCCTCACCCCCCTTCCTCATCTTCTCTGTCTCCTCCTTCCTGCTCTCTTCCTCACCCCCCTTCCTCATCTTCTCTATCTCCCCCTTCCTCCTCTCTTCCTCGCCTCCCTTCCTCATCTTCTCTATCTCCTCCTTCCTCCTCTCTTCCTCCACCCCCTTCTTCATCTTCTCTGTCTCCTCCTTCCTCCTCTCTTCCTCGTCCCACTTCTTCATCTTCACTTTCTCCTCATTTTGTCCCCCTCCCTCCTTTCTTTCTCCCCCCCTGCCCCTCCTTCCTCCTCTCCCCCCCCCCTTCTTTTTCTCCTCCTCCCCCCCCCCCCTTCTTCATTTTCTCTTTCTCTTCCTCATTTTGTCCTCCTCAACCCTCTCTCCACCCCCTCTTCTTCTCCTTCTCCCCCTCCCTCCTCTCTTCCTCCCCCTTCTTCCTCTTCTCTTTCTCCCCTCCCTCCACCCTTCTTCCCCCTTCTTCCTCTTCTCTTTCTCCCCCTCCCTCCTCTCTTCCTCTCCCTTCTTCCTCTTCTCTTTCTCCCCCTCCCTCCTCTCTTCTTCCCCCTTCTTCCTCTTCTCTTTCTCCCCCTCCCTCCTCTCTTCTTCCCCCTTCTTCCTCTTCTCTTTCTCCCCCCCCCTCCTCACTACCTCCCCCTTCTTCCTCTTCTCTTTCTCCCCCTCACTCCTCTCTTCCCCTCCCCTCTTCTTCATCTAAATCGGGCAGGACTGTAACGACTGCCGACTAATGAAGTGACTTCCATCAGTCAGTTACGTGTGCAGCTGCGCCGGACGCCACGTGCCTGTTAGAGGACACACACACTGTCCGGGACTGCAGCAGCAGCACTAAGAGACTAATGACAGCGGGATGAGCAGGGCAAGGGGGGATAATTGGGAACCAAGGGCTGCTAACAGGAGGTGTAGAAAGGCGGTAACGATGTCTGAATGGCTGGCCTTAGCATTGTCAGGACAAGGCCGGAACACTGAACTGCCCGACGGTCTTTTCGTTGTCTGTTGGCCGGAAAGATGCTGAGGGCACTGGTTTCTGCACTGGTTTCTGCACTGTCTGTTGGCCGGAAAGATGCTGAGGGCACTGGTTTCTGCACTGGTTTCTGGACTGTCTGTTGACAGGAAAGATGCTGAGGACACTGGTTTCTGCACTGGTTTCTGGACTGTCTGTTGGCCGGAAAGATGCTGAGGGCACTGGTTTCTGCACTGTCTGTCGGCCGGAAAGATGCTGAGGGCACTGGTTTCTGCACTGGTTTCTGGACTGTCTGTTGACAGGAAAGATGCTGAGGGCACTGGTTTCTGCACTGTCTGTTGGCCGGAAAGATGCTGAGGGCACTGGTTTCTGCACTGTCTGTCGGCCGGAAAGATGCTGAGGGCACTGGTTTCTGCAGTCTCAGCACTGGTTTCTGCACTGCCTGTTGACAGGAAAGATGCTGAGGACACTGGTTTCTGCATTGTCTGTCGGCAAGAAAGATGCTGAGGGCACTGGTTTCTGCAGTCTCAGCACTGGTTTCTGCACTGTCTGTTGACAGGAAAGATGCTGAGGGCACTGGTTTCTGCACTGTCTGTTGACAGGAAAGATGCTGAGGGCACTGGTTTCTGCACTGTCTGTTGACAGGAAAGATGCTAAGGGCACTGGTTTCTGCACTGTCTGTTGACAGGAAAGATGCTAAGGGCACTGGTTTCTGCACTGTCTGTTGACAGGAAAAATGCTGAGGACACTGGTTTCTGCACTGTCTGTTGACAGGAAAGATGCTGAGGGCACTGGTTTCTGCACTGTCTGTCGACAAGAAAGATGCTAAGGGCACTGGTTTCTGCACTGTCTGTTGACAGGAAAGATGCTAAGGGCACTGGTTTCTGCACTGTCTGTTGACAGGAAAAATGCTGAGGACACTGGTTTCTGCACTGTCTGTTGACAGGAAAGATGCTGAGGGCACTGCTTTCTGCACTGTCTGTCGACAAGAAAGATGCTGAGGGCACTGCTTTCTGCACTGTGTTGGCCGGAAAGATGCTGACGGCAATGGTTTCTGCACTGTCTGTTGACAGGAAAGATGCTGAGGGCACTGGTTTCTGCACTGTCTGTTGACAGTAAGGATGCTGAGGACACTGCTTTTTGCACTGTCTGTTGACAGGAAAGATGCTTAAGGCACTGGCGACCACTTCAGTGAGTTGTGTTTTGTACAGATGAGCTGACTGTCAGGGCTGCACGGTGCATGTGAAACATGCACCTTTGGGTTCTGACAAAGCTAAAAAAAAAACAACCTATCCGTAATAATGAGAAATTATCAGGCCGCTCGCCATAGCCATAAACAGCAAATTCAAAACTTTCACACAACTAAAAATATATCTATAATCTATATATCGGCGCCTGCGTAATGGTTTCTTCTGCACGGAACTGCTCACAGATTAAAGGAAGTACTAGGCATTCCTCTTTGTTCTTCCGTTTCCTCCTCCTCAGTCTCCCGTCTGTTTCCTCCCAGGATTTATGTTCTTTCCGCCAGCTGACCACACATCAGCATCAGTTCAGGCTGATTTTGGAAACCAAAGCCAGCTGCCTCGCACTCTGTTCACACCAAATTTCTAGTTCAGTTTAAAAGCATCTTCTTGCCACTCTGAAAATGAGAAACCTCCATCAGGAATCAGGTCATATTCCTAGAGCTTTCAATTGTGTCCTGGGACCCTTAATCAATCACGCACGCACACACGCACACACACACACGCACACACACACACTCACACACACACACACACACACACACACACACACACACACACACATATGTAGGGGGGGGGAGACAGAAAGATTCGCGTGTGCAAGAGTAAATGTGTGTGTATGTGCGTTCCATGGCTCAGAGTGTCCAGCCGTCCTATTGTCCTGGACAAGTAAATCTGGCGGACGTATGAAAATGCTTTCTCCACTGAGCTTTTAGGTTGTTGGTGGATCACCGCCCTCTGTCCAACACGCCTTGTCTCTCTGACAGCACTGTCGTTGAACAGCCGCTGATACATCAAAACACAATATACTCGTACGCGTGAGTTTCAGTCAGCCTGCAGATCTGGCTTTTCTTCGCATCGCATACGATATCCGGACGAAGTCAGAGTTCCGTGGGTTGGGAAACATACACACAAAAACCACGAAAACTGAGTGTGGCTGCTTAGATGGAAGGGTAAAAATAGACAAATAAAAACGATCCTGCACAAAATAGTAATCATAGGGGGTGCTGCCCATGAACAAACAAGGAGGAGGAGAGGAGAGGAGGAAGAAGAAGAAACAGGAGGAGGAGGAGGAGGGGAGGAAGGGAGGAGGGGAGGAGGAAGAGAACGGGAACTGGAACTGGAACGAGTATGAAAAGAAAGAGAGAAAAAGGAAAAGGAGGGGGTTGACAGCGGAAATCATGCTGTTCCCTGTCCTGCTAGACTTGGGCGCTGCCTTTGACACAATTGATTATATTTTCCTTCACCAGGGACCACCTTGACACAGACCACGGAAATACCGTCCTCGCTTCACTCTCAAGTATCTTTCTGATGCCAACGAAACACCGCACTCGTCTCACTCACTTATCTTTCACATCACAGCAAAACACCATACTCGTGCTTAAATGGGGAGACCACACAGTCGAGTATCATCCACTTTACGGATGCGTCTTTGGGTGTGTCGCTCTAATCACCTGACCAACACTACAAGTGTCTGTATCTCTCGGGCCTAGTTGACGCCGGGATATCATTATGGAAGAGAGCGTAGAGTACAGCCTTGCCACGTAGTCCCAAACCAAACTGGACCTCCATAGCAACATCATCATTTTCGCAATCCTCCTCCTCCCCCTTCACCATTACCAATATAAACAAAATAAGTGCCAAAGTCTGTGGCCTTTCATGCCCTGCTGTCATGGTGACCTCAGTTTCGATACCCCTCCACTTCCGTGCTTGGGATGAGTCTTGTCAAGGTCTGCAGTGTCGGTGGATTCATGGGGGACTGCCGTCGGAGGGAAGTGGTGGCGGTCTCCACGCTGGGAGGGACGCTCACTCAGTCTGGCTCCGCGACTAAGCCATTATTGTCGTCAGTAGGGTGCTTAGTAGGTGGTGTCTTAAGTAAGTCAAATCTTAACACCACTCAGTAGCAGTGCAGGGTCTCCTCTGGTGTGTGGCCTCCTGGCGACCTAACACTGATGGTTCCCTGTGGACTGCCGACGCTGGGAATGTAATGGACAAACCCGGGTGAGGCCGTGTATGGGTGACTCGGAATGAGCGGCGTGGGAGTAATGTCACTGAAACGGGGCAGATGACGGGGCAACAAAAGAACGAAAAAAACAAAACAAAACAACAACAACAACAACAAAACCCCAACGTACTCGCTTCACTCTCACTTATTTTTCTGATCCCTTCAAAACACTGTTCTTGCTTCACTCTCACTTATCTTTCCGATCCAACCAAAACATCGTTCTTACTTCACTCTCACTCATCTTTCTGATCCCACCAAAACATCGTTCTTACTTCACTCTCACTTATCTTTCTGATCCAACCAAAACATCGTTCTTACTTCACTCTCACTTATCTTTCTGATCCCACCAAAACATCATTCTTGCTTCACTCTCACTTATCTTTCTGATCCAACCAAAACATCGTTCTTACTTCACTCTCACTCATCTTTCTGATCCCACCAAAACATCGTTCTTACTTCACTCTCACTCATCTTTCTGATCCAACCAAAACATCGTTCTTACTTCACTCTGACTCATCTTTCTGATCCAACCAAAACATCGTTCTTACTTCACTCTCACTCATCTTTCTGATCCCACCAAAACATCGTTCTTACTTCACTCTCACTTATCTTTCTGATCCAACCAAAACATCGTTCTCACTTCACTCTCACTCATCTTTCTGATCCCACCAAAACATCGTTCTTACTTCACTCTCACTTATCTTTCTGATCCCACCAAAACATCGTTCTTCACTCTCACTCATCTTTCTGATCCCACCAGAACACCGTTCTCGTCCCACCCTCACTTATCTTTCCGATCCCAGCAAGTTTTCTCTGGTCAGCTGTGTCAGCTGTCTCTGGTGTGGTATCCTACTGGGATCAGTGCCTGCTCACTTCTCTTTTCTTTTGACGACGGGACCAACTGACCTCGTTCAGGAATTCCCCACAGGCTGTCATTGTTCGCAGACAAATCAAATATAGCTTTGTGCCCCGACTGTGGCTGACAGTAGTCACTAACACAATAGTTGCATTATTCAGAGGCTAAACGATTTGATGGACAGTTTTCCTCTGTGCGCATACTACAGACAGAAGTTATCACCTTTTGAAATCTTTAATAGTCAGTGATTCATCATTACGTATCTGCATAAACACACACACACACACACACACACACACACACACAACCGAACCAAACCAAACAAACGCACAGTGTTTCTGCAAATTAACAGCAACCTTTTGGTTGACCTAAAATCTCATGAACAACCATGCTTCGTTCCTTTCATTTTTGGATCAGCTAAAATTCATTCAACAAGGATCATATGAAGCAGCAGAGACTTACCAGAAAGGATCATATGAAGCAGCAGAGACTTACCAGAAAGGATCATATGAAGCAGCACAGACATACCTTTGCTATTAGTTCATACTGTCAGAGCTAGGTTACTGTCACATAGTTCTGGCCAGACTCCATCACACAGACTGAACGTAGCCAGGCAGTGCAGGCAGTATTAAACATTGCGGAGAGGCTTGGTCGGAGAGATAAGAAGACAGACCATATCTGTTCTCTGAGATTTTTCACTGGCTTCCAGTGCATCAGGACATCCCCCCCCACCTCCCCAACCCCCCCGCCCGCTCCCTCCACCTGCCAAGCCCCCTTCAAAGCTTCTCTTCATCGTTCAAAGAGCCGTAAAAACATCTGAATTTCAAATTTCGACAAAGTCATGCATTTTGTATTTTCTCTAACACATCTTTATTGTGTGCGTGTGGACGTGAAAATGTGTACGTGCGTGCGTGCGTGCACGAGTATGGGTTTGCACGTTTGTTGGGTCTTGTTGTTTTTTTTTTGTTTTTTTATGTTGTTGTTTTTTTTTTTTTGTGTGTGTGTGTGTGTGTGTGTCTGTGTGTCTGTGTGTGTCTGTGTGTGCGTGCGTGCTTGTGCACGTGTGTATTTGTATGAGCGTGTGTCTGTGAGTGTGCCTGTTTCTTTCTTCTTTTTTTTAGTCGATGTTTTCGTATATCGGTGGCTTTATGGGTACCGATTCTGTTGTGTGTAATCTTTTACGTGTCCTAATATAGCTCAAATTAGATTTAATTCAATTCTTAATTAAATTTCAACTGTCAACCACTCAACACCATGACAGTGGAGGGCAGGGGGCGGGGGGTGGGCGAGCAGAAGGGGCAGATAAACAGTGTCCGGCAGTATTCCAGAAGCCCAGTAATGGCTGTACAACAGCTTCAACACACAGCCTCCGTTGTCTGGAGGTCAGTCCCTTCACAAGGAAGGGGATTGCTTCTTCCCCCAAATTACTTCACCTGGTTCAATTGGTGCTTTCCGTCTCCTTCAGGGACAGAGAGACAGAGAGAGACAGAGAGAGAGACAGACAGACCGAGAGAGAGAGAGAGAGCGTGAGAGGGAGAGAGGAGAGACAGACAGACAGACAGAGAGACCGAGAGAGAGAGAGAGAGAGAGAGAGAGAGAACGTGAGAGGGAGAGGGAGAGGACAGGGAGAGAGGATGAGAGAGAGAGAGGAGGGAGAGAGAGGGGAAGAGAGAGACAGACAGACAGAGAGAGACACAGAGAGAGCCAGAGACAGACAGAGACAGACAGATACAGAGAGAAAGAGAGAGAGAGAAAGAGACAGAGAGAGAAGGGAGACAGAGAGACAGACAGAGAAATGAATGGTAGCGATAGAGATGGGGGCAGAGAGGGAGGGAGAAGGAAAGAGAGAGAGAGAGAGAGAGAGATTCAAGATTCAAAATGGTTTATTCATATAGACCAAGGGGTATGAAGGGGTATGTGAACATAATACAATGAAAAACAAAACAAAAACAAAAACAAGAAACATAATACAATATACATAGAAAACTTGATATAACCCAAGTTCCAAATGAAAACTAGCCTAGCTACGAAACAGTGTTTTCATGACGTAATGGTTTCTCGGACTTTGAAAGCTTTATATAAATACAAAGCAAGGTTTCTAACAATTTCACAGGAGACTGAAGACATTAACAGGTTCAATTTATACATATTTGGTTGTCTATAATATTTAGGCTTCATAAATGATTCTCGATTATTCCTCAAATCTGGACAACAAAGAACAAAAGTGCATTTCATTTTCTGTCAAATCTTTGCATAATGGACAAATCATATCTCTTTCATTACATGTTCTATATCTATAATGATGAACCGCTAACTCTGAAATACCTAATCTGAATCTTGCCGTTATATATCTCAAATGTGTATCCATACTTAACATCACGTATGGTTTCAAGTCTGGGCCATTGCTGAAATTTCTATAAAAATCAAATCTTTCCCTATTTTGAATATGATCAAACCATTTCTGCCATCCACAATCGATCAAATGTTGGCGAAAAGTACAAATAAATGACTGAATGCTGCCAATACCTTGGTTTAACCAACTAAAACCAAACCCATACTCAAATAAACAGTAGCGTACTTTTGTTACCCAATTTACTTTGCCTCTAGTATCTAAATCAAACAGCATATTATAAGCTTTACGAGGTAATCTGTTGTCATCCATTTCTAGTAACTTTAACCAATAACGAATACATTTAACTACAGCAACTAAATACATCGGGTACCTATTTGTTTTCTCCATAAACTAAATCATTAGGAGTTTGCCTCTCAACACCTAACAATTTCTTCAAAGTAAAAGTTTGAACTGATTCACAATGAATAGTGGCTCTATCTAATCCCCACAACTCCGAACCTATAACACAACTGGCTGTACCTGAGCATCAAACCGTTTAACAAATAAATCAAAAAAGGCATTATTGAAAACATGTAACTTTTTCATAATACAGATTAAAACATTTTAGTCCTACTTGCTAAATCTTTACAAGCACCAACAAAACTCAAACGTGTCGGGAAAAATATTCCCAAATATTTATAAACGTTAACAACTGGCATCAA
Organism: Babylonia areolata; assembly: GCF_041734735.1. Taxonomy (NCBI): domain Eukaryota; kingdom Metazoa; phylum Mollusca; class Gastropoda; order Neogastropoda; family Buccinidae; genus Babylonia; species Babylonia areolata. The sequence continues at coordinate 38,862,366 of NC_134879.1, forward strand.
TGCATCACCATACAACCACCTTTCCCTGCTACTCAGATAACCACCATTACGAATTACTATGATATTGCTTTTAGTCATGTTTACTCTTAACTGAAGTGAATCTGCCGCACGATGTAAAGAATTCAGCTGCGTTTGTAGACCTACAACAGTTTCAGACATCAAAATAACATCCTCAGCGAATAGAAATATGAACAATTCAAAGGCATCAACTGAAAACAAAGCTCCGTGTCTCCCATTAGTAACTACCTGAATTGCAAGTTCGTTTATGAAGAGAGAAAACAAAACTGGGCTACATGCTTCACCCTGCCTAACCCCAGCGGTACAGTTGATAAATTCAGTCAGTTTGGCACCACATCGAACTCTAGCTGTTACTACATTATACATACTTTTTATACAGTCATAAAGTTTACCTCTGATACCCTTCCTTAGTAAAACTGGCCAAAGAAAATTTTGGTTAATACACTCAAACACCTTTACAAAATCAATAAAAGCGACATACAACTTTCAGTTAAAGGAGAACTGTTTCTGAACAAGTGAAAGCAACGTAAACATGTGGTCTACTGTATAATATCCTTTTTAAAATCCGGCTTGATGATCACCAGTGATATTGTTTTCATCAACCCATTCATGTAATCTTTTATTGAAAATTATTCCATACAATTTACCACTTATATTACCTAAAGAAATACCTCTATAATTATTGGGATTATTTACATCACCTTCTTGTAAATGGGCAAAATAATACATTCTATCCAGTTGATAGGGTATACACCATTGTCAAACAGTTTATTAAACAACTCAGCGAAGAAACGGACTACTTGTTCGAAGACTTTTTATACAGTTCACTAACAATTCCATCAGGACCAGCTGCCGTACGTTTTTTTTAAAGTTTTCTTAATGCCAGTAGTACCTCTTCTTTAGAAATTGGTCGATTCATGTAAAGATCTGCTTCATCATCAATTATAGCATATTAATAACAAGCAGCTTCATTTTGCTCGTTATCAACATTTGATTGAAACAAAGAGTGAAAATGCTGAAACCAAACGTCACAATTAATAGTAGAGAGAGAGAGAGACAGACAGACAGAGACAGAAAGAGAGAGACAGAGACAGACAGACAAGCAGAGACAGTCAGACAGACAGAAAGTCAGAGATATAAGCAAATAGAAACCAAAGACCGTATAAGGTCTTTGCAGGTAGTCGGTACGGCCGAGTGTTGATTGGGAATATGTCGGTTTTGTTTTGTTTTTCACATTGGTGTAAACGACATTTCCATACAGTGTACCTAATGAAGCGACAGACAAAGGGTAAAAGGGCACGCAACTTTCCGTGTGTGTGCTTTATGAGGAAACACACACACACACACACACACACACACACACTCTCTCTCACACACACACACACACACACACACACGCACGCACGCACACACACACACACGCACGCACGCACGCACACACAATAATGCCACCCTAGTTGAAACACCTCAATGTAACGACTGTCTCGCATTCTCCTCTGTCTGTGAAGCGGCTCTCAGCTGCTCCTTGCTGGGTTTTTACGACGTTTGTCAAAAGCATAAAGAGTCTGGCATTGATCATCGTCGCCATGACAACGAGAAGTCGAGAAGTACCTTTGCACTACCGAACATCAAAAGACATGCTGGAACGAACAGTATCATACACTGTATCGACATTGTTTTTTTGCGCCACTGCCGAGGTGAGTCACACAATGCTGGCAGCTGTCGACACTATATAAGGCCTGCTCGCTGCTCATCACGTCGTCTTTATTAATCATTGGCATCCTCATCAACATCACGGTCCTTTCGATTCGTGCCAGTCGTATGTCTACCTGGGTGTCTGGTGAGAACTCACCTTGGCTCAACAAGTGGAGGAAGAGGTGGGGGTGGGGGGAGGCGGAGGGGAGGGGGGGGCGGGACTGCTGACAAACTGCCGCGGGCAACACGCCCCAAGTTTCTATCCACTGCAAAGGCTTCATTCTGGTCTGAAGAGAAGGGAGAGGGATAGGGGGAAGGCTGGGGGTTGGGGGGAAGAATTGGGTGCGGCGAAGGAGAGGCGGCGGGGGGGGGGGGGAGGTCGTGGTGGAGGAAGGGGTTAATTTGGACATGCCCTGTCCATCTTGATAAAACTTCTCTTAACAAGTGACGTCTCTCTTCCAATCCTCCGCCCCCCTCCCACCCTCCCTCCCCCGTAATTCAAACAGAAAGAAGATCAATTTGAACAGCCACAAACAAAAAGGAGAGATTTCTTCTTCAGAGTGTTGCTGTATTAGTATTGCTTCCCTTCATCCACTTGGAATTAACTCCTCTTTGGTATTCGTTCCAGGATATCAATAAAACATGTCATGTCTGAGCTGTTGTAATTCTGCATCAATTTTTTTTTTTTCAAACAACTTTGTATTCACTCTGCGTACATGAAAATGAAATACACATGATACAACGCTATTCTGAACTGATTTAATCTAATCATGGATCTGTCATAATTCTGGAGCACTGTCATCAAATCATACATCTGATTGCACGCGTTTTGTGTGTGCGCGTGCAAAGCATATTTTGAGCTTCTTGGTACAAGTTATTCTGCTTCGTATTTGCAATCTTTGGTATTGTTGCATTGTCTCGGAATACACACACACACACACACACACACAGAGAGAGAGAGAGAGAGAGAGACAGACAGACAGACAGACAGAGACAGACAGATTTTCGCAATTCTTTCTTACATTTCTGCACGTGTTGTCTGCAATTAAGCACTGATGTCCATGTAGTGTTTCATGTGAGGGTCTCAGAGCCCCCAATATGAGGAGTTCACGTTATATAAGAACTGTATCAGTATCATTATTATCATAATTGTTATTATTATTGCTATTTACTACGAGACTGGTTTGTTGTCGTTATTGTTTTAAAGGAAAACAACCCTTCATCTATTTCACTGTGTCAAGCAGCAGACATAGCCGATGATGAATGTCTGAAATACTTGTATCTACCATCCAGCTACAGTTGGTTTCTTTGCCACTATAGCTGTTGCTGAGAAAACGCCAACGTTAGAAATCACCACTGACATACACTTCCACTCACCCACCCACCAACCCACACACCGGCAACCCATTCAATGTGATAACACACATTCACCTGAACAACACAGGTCGGTCAAAAATAGATAGACAGACAGACAGACAGACAGATAGGTAGATAGACAGATAGACAGATAGATAGGTAGATAGACAGACAGACAGACAGACAGACAGATAGATAGATAGACAGATAGATAGATAGATAGATAGATAGATAGAAAGACAGACAGACAGACAGATAGATAGAATAGATAGCTAGATAGATGGAAAAAAAAGAGAGTAAAAATAGATAGATTAGAAAGACAGACAGATAGATAGATAGACAGACAGACAGATAGATAGGATAGCTGGATGGATAGATAATTTAAAAAAAAAGTAAAACTGAAAATAGAAAATAAAATGAAATAAAACCAAGCAACTAGGTGCCCAGGTATGTGGGGGGAAATCTATCAAAACGTATGTTCTTGCTGGACCGAGCGATAAAGTGGACGGCAAATATACAACAACAAAAAAGAAAGAAAAAAGAAACAAACACACACACGTAGAATAACCAACAGCTGCCATCCATTGTGGCCACTTTCTTAAAACACAGGGGGGGGGGAATAATGCTTACGTAACGAATTCACCAACCAGTCAACCACACAAGTACAAATATCTATCCATACCTATAAATGAATAAAATAACGGAGACCAAACAAAGAAACACACAAAGAAAAAACAAACGAAACAAAGAAGACGATCAGTTTCCTCACCTTTTCTTCGACAGACTTAAAAGCGGCGACGAACAAAGAAGAGAACAAAGCTTTGAGCCAAGTCAACTCCAGCCAGTGCTGCACGCACATATACACACACACTCTCTTTCACAGACACCAGTGTGCGCACGCTCGCTACTTCAGCTTCCAACAACGAGAGATGCTCCGTGAAAGAGTCTGCAACGCTATAACTGACATCCCCGGGGAGACGGTGTCGCGGCAAGCACGTCCCCATCCAATTTAGCCCGGGGAGGACAGGCGGGAACCTGTCGTCAGAGAGATGGTTTTGGTGTCGGTGACGATTGTCTCGCTACTAGTAACCATGGGCTTAGCTTTCTGTTCTGTTTGGTGCAGTGTGTGTGTGTGTGTGTGTGTGTGTGTGTGTTTGTCGGACATGCACCCTTAAGTCTGGTTGGACTGCATCTCTCTCTCTCTCTCTCTCTCTCTGTCCTTTACACAGCCTTTAGGAACAGAGAAACTGCTGTTTCTTAATCTGATTACTTACTTGTAACATTCAATGTTGTGTCTTAATCAATCTTTTTGTTCATTACTGTTAAATTCATAGGCGGTTATGCATCTTTCACGCTCCTCTTCACAGGGTGTCAGGGCCTGAAGTGAATAAACAATACTGAGTCAATTTCTCTCTGTCTGTCTGTGTGTCTGTGTCTGTGTGTCTGTCTGTCTCTCTCTGTGTCCCACGCCTCCCTTTCTCCCTCCTTTCTCTTTTTCATTGTTTTCTGAAGACACGGTGCAGTGAATCAGACAAGCCAACCAAGCCAACTTGGTTTCTTCAGGAAGCAAAGAAAAAGACATCAAAGACATCTATATATCTGTATACTTATATACAATGCATGTATATATATATGCTTGCATGTATATATATATATATATATATATATAGAGAGAGAGAGAGAGAGAGAGAGAGAGAGAGGGAGGAAAATATTAATAGAAAAACAAATTATGCAAACGATCACTATAACAAGAATCAATCCTTCTTTCTGTAAAAGTAGTGGACGCATAGCGTGAGCTGCCAATATTTGAAAGAAACAAATAAAGAAATAAAGAGCGTAACGGAATATCTTCTTTTCCGTCTTCGTTCGTGGGTTGCAACCTCCATGTTCACTCGTATGTACACGAGTGGGCTTTTACGTGTATGACAGTTTTTACCCCATGCAGCCAGCCATACTCCGCTTTCGGGGGAGTGCATGCTGGGTATGCTTTTTTTTTTTTTATCTATAACCCACCGAACGCTGACATGGATTACAGGATCTTTAACGTGCATATTTGATCTTCTGCTTGCAAATACACATGAACGGGGTTCAGGCACAAGCAGGTCTGCACATAGTGTTGACCTGGGAGATTGGAAAAAAAAAAAAAAAATCCACCCTTTACCCACCAGGCGCCGTTACCGAGATTCGAACCCAGGACCCTCAGATTGAAAAGTCCAACGCTTTAACCACTCGGCTACTGCGCCCGTCAAACGGAATATCAAAACGCTCCAAAAGACTGACGTCGGCAACGTGGAATAGAAACACATCAAACTAGTTACATCACAGAAACATCTAACTACCTCTCTGGGAGGCAGTTTGATATAAAAGACGACATCAGAAACATCGACTGGCTCTTTCTGAAGAAAGAAAAAAAATCTTTTTGCAATAAAAGGTAAGATGAGTCAAGAGGCCTCACAAAAAAACGGGCCATGTGCTGGTATCAGCAGAAAAAAGAGAAAGAAAATCCTGAATGAAGGATGGCTCACATCACGTCAAAGCAGCCAGTTCATTTACCTTCGGGACACTGTCTGCTATGTTTCAATTTTCCCACATACTGTTTGAGAAAAGGTTCTCCCCCTTTTGTGTCTGCGCACGGTCGCTGTCTCCATAGAAACTAAACACATGCCTGACAAATACGCAGAGCTGGGAAGGAGATCATTAAAACAGTTTTTAAAAAAGGAAAAAAAAGGAGAAGAAAAGAAGAAAACAAAAAAGAAATGAAACCCTGTTCAAAAACTCGACGAAAATTGTTACCATATTGACTCGGGTGACTTGGTATGCATGTGCTCAATGTCTGTAAAAGTGCTAGAACCGTTTTAAGGAAACATGGTTTTCACTTCCACTGTGTGCAAGCAGATGAGGGGACGGGTGATGGAAGGAAGGGCGGGGGGACGGGGGACGGGAGGCAGGGGAAGGGGGGTGGGGGGGACTTTGTCAGTCTGGGTCCTGTACGACGAACCATCAGAACAGGTACAGTTCACCCCACTGCACTCACCCAGCAGCAGTGCTGCGTTTTCTCTCACGAGGAGAGGTAAAAAAATAAAAAAATAATAATAAAAAAAAAACAAGGGAGGCAAGGCCTTCAAGACTCACTTGTGATACACTGAAAAAAACATCCAAGCTTTTTATGTATTGTGTATAATTTCAAAATGTAATGTTTAAGATGAGAAAGATCAGTTTAAAGCGAATTAATTCCCCTAGCATTAATTACAGAGTAATTTCCCTTTTTTACTATCTGCACCAAAAGGTTTGCAACATAAATAAAACTTCCATGCTTAGCAAAAGAAGTTCCTGTTTGAACAAATAATGATAATAATGACTGCTCTTGTTGTTGGGTCAGAATATCAGATCAAAGTGCCAAGTTTACAGAATACAAAAAATATAAATATAACAGTAAATGCAGTTTGCATATAATTAGGCTTCATTTTTTTTTTTTTTTTTTTGGTGCCCATCCCATAGGTGCAATATTGTTTTAAACAAGATGACTGGAAAGAACTGAATTTTTCCTATTTTTATGCCTAATTTGGTGTCAACTGACAAAGTATTTGCAGAGAAAATGTCAATGTTAAAGTTTACCACGGACACACAGACACACACTCACACACAGACAACCGAACACCGGGTTAAAACATAGACTCACTTTGTTTACACAAGTGAGTCAAAAACCGGTCATACACGTAAAATGTTACATGTCTGTCTGATTGTGAATGTGTGCGTGCCTAAAATCTGATTGAAATTACACAGGAAACGAATGATAAGCGCCCAATGGCAGCCGTCAGTCGGCTCTACCCAGGATAGGCAGCCTGTTGTGCGTATGACCCCGTGTTTGTAAAGCGCTTGGAGCTTGGTCTCTGACCGAGGACTGGCGCTATATAAGTATCCATATTATCATCATCATCATCTTCATCAAATGGTGACAGCTACCACACTGGGACTGTGTTGAACATTTTGCAGAACAACAAAAGAAACTAGAACGTGCAAGCAAACCAGCCACAATCTTGCAAGGTTTTGAAATATCAATTTGTTAGATTGCTCCAAAGGAAAACGTGTACAATGACTGCTAAAAAAAACACATGTAAAATGAAGTGAAGGAATTACCACATAATGAGTAAAGTGCACGAGCCAGTTTACGTTTTCTTTTGGTATGGAAAACGCTACGGTGGTCATGACGACAAGAACCCAAGTTTTAGTTTTATTTTCTTTTTCAAAATTAAATCTGGAAACAGGAGAGTTAAAATATCAAAATGCGAACAAGTCAATGATATATCAATGCTCAGGCGAAGGCCACATCCAGCTTTTTCTATGATGCACGGGAAAGAGAAAGTTCACACGAACAATGGAGAAGTTTAATGGAATCCTAAAGTATTCTGTTTAAGCATTGTTGTGATTTTCTTCTAATCACTTTTGTATTCCATTTTCTCATGCACCGATCCTTTTTGGTTATATTTGTACTTAATCTCCATGTTCCTTTTTTTTCAATTCATGTTTGTAAAAAATCTCATTTCATGTATGTATTTACTTACGTTTTTATTTTAGTTTCTCGTGTTCCATTTCTATGTATGCTTTAACTCTATTTTCCTATACGTCACTCCAACTAAATAATGCCTCGTTACACTGGTACATGTGAATATTTTGACATGTTCTGCTATTATTGCGAAATGTCAACATGTCACCAGACAGCACACTGCTCAGATATTGAGCGGTTAACTCACTCAGTACGGCCAGTCCTCTCTTCTCCTCTACACAGACCCCTCGGATGTCCAGTGGGTGTCTGAATGACCCAACCTTTAGCTTCCGTCGTCAGAATTGTGGTATTCTTTGTCAACATTCACATCTTCAGTGTAAGAGCCTTCCGCTTGCAATATTTTGATGATGGTAATTGGGGTGAAACGCTGTTAACGTCATCTCTTTCGCCGTTCGTATGGAGAGAGTTAACGTGGGTAGTACTGTGCAGCGGAAATCAGTCTTCAGAGGTCAAAGACCCCACACACCATCTCCAAGGCTCACAGGGGAAGTCACATCCATCACCCCTGATCGCTGTATTGGGAGTCAATGCCCATAAATGCACTGCCCCCACATCCCCCACCCTGCCTCACTGTCTGTCTCTGGATCCAGTTCAGAGAAACCCGAACGACCTGACTCTTGGTATTCTGTAAACACATCAAACTGCACTGGGTATACCTCAAACTGTACCGTGCATACATCAAAAACTAGTGGGTGTGCTACATCAGACTGTAAAGGATTTTTTAATGCACGTGTAAGTTAGCATCAAACACTACTGGGTTTACTACATCAGACTGTAAAGGATCTTTTCTAATGTGCGACTAACATCAAACACTACTGGGTATACTACATCAGACTGTAAAGGATTTTTTTTAATGTGCGTGTAAGTTAGCATCAAACACTACTGGGTATACTACATCAAACTGTAAAGGATCTTTTTAATGTGCGTGTAAGTTAGCATCAAACACTACTGGGCATACTACATCAAACTGTAAGGGATCTTTTTAATGTGCGTGTAAGTTAGCATCAAACATTACTGGGCATAGTACATCAAACTGTAAAGGATCTTTTTAATGTGCGTGTAACGTAAGTTAGCATCAATCACTACTGGGTATACTAAATCAGACTGTAAAGGATCTTTTTAATGTGCGTGTAAGTAAGCATCAAACACTACTGAGCATACTACATCAAACTGTAAGGGATCTTTTTAATGTGCGTGTAAGTTAGCATCAAACATTACTGCGCATACTACATCAAACTGTAAGGGATCTTTTTAATGTGCGTGTAAGTTAGCATCAAACAGTACTGGGCATACTACATCAAACTGTAAGGGATCTTTTTAATGTGCGTGTAAGTTAACATCAAACAGTACTGGGCATACTACATCAAACTGTAAGGGATCTTTTTAATGTGCGTGTAAGTTAGCATCAAACACTACTGGGCATACTACATCAGACTGTAAGGGATCTTTTTAATGTGCGTGTAAGTTAGCATCAAACACTACTGGGCATACTACATCAGACTGTAAGGGATCTTTTTAATGTGCGTGTAAGTTAGCATCAAACACTACTGGGCATACTACATCAGACTTTAAAGAATCTTTTTCAATGTGCAGGTAAGTTAGCATCAAGCACTACTGAGTATACTACATCAAACTGCAAAGGTGGTTGTTTTTTTTTATGTGCGTGTAGTTAGCATCAAACACTACTGGGTTTACTACATCAAACTGTAAAGGATCTTTTCTAATGTGCGACTAAGTTTGCATCAAACACTACTGGGCATGCTACATCAGACCGTAAAGGATCTTTTTAATGCACGTTAAGTTAGCCAGGTCCATGGCACGCATTGTCTAAAAAACAAAAAAACAAAAAAAGTCTCTCTGGACTCAGAGGAGGTCCACCTCACGTCAAGTTTGGACATCTGTTTTGTTTTGACCGTTGTGACCATAAGCTGAACGGACAGGGCGTGGTGCGTTTTGTGAACGACTTGAAGCGGTTTGATAGTGCTGTGAGGTTATAACAACAAAGGTGTCACATGTCATGACAAATCGAGTTGTGCACCTTTAACCCCCTCCTTGTTCACCTACCCCATCCAGCTTGAGAGCAGTATGGGTTGTGCTGATTGCATGCGGGTCTCAGGTCGATCTCAGTTCATGTTTTGCCACTGAACTGAGATGAACCTTTCTTTGCTTGTCAGCGACAGGATTCTGGGCTTTTCGCCCGCGACTGTCGAAGGAGGCAGTTGTGCAGGTTTGGTGTTCTTCAGGGCTGTTTGCCCGGATTCTGCGCTCAGTAGTGAGGATCTGTTTCCTCCGAGTGGCTTCGAATCTTCGGTGTTCTTCCAGCCTTCTGGTAATAGTACCTCGTCTGGAAGTGTTTGCAGTATGCCCACTTCCCCGTCCATCCACTGACTTCCCTACCCTTCCACTTAGCATCATTGTCTCCCCTTGGCTCCCACTGCCTGCCTTTGTTCTCCGTGGGTTTGGTGTCGGTTGGCTGCCACCACCTTCCACTCCCTTCCACCACCAGTGTTCTCTGGCCTTGCCAGGACTCTACAGGGCGTTCTACGGTTGTCCTGTGCTTCGTCATCGTCACTGTTCTGCGTCGTCGTTGTCGTCGTTGTCACCACTTTTTCATCATCGTCGTCTCCTACTCACCTTCATCGTCGTCGTACTTCAGTTCTGTTCCAGTCTCGTCGTCTTCATCACTTACCTTCATCGTCGTCATCGTCCTCCCTGTATAGTCAGTGTTGTAGTACCTTCATCGTCATCATCTTAGTGACTGTTTCCGTGTCATCTCCACACATTCACACTCTCACACACATACTCATTCATATGGTTCATCTTCGTGGTTTCCCGTGGGTTCCTTCAGTTCGTCTCTTTTGAGACCATTGGCCTTCGCTTGTGAAATGTGGTCGTTTGACTCGACGTTGTTTTGTGCCTTTTCATGCCTTTGTCGGTTAATGAGCTGAATTCCTTGTCTGTGTTATAGTTGTGCTTTGTCTTCCATCGTTAATTAAACTCTGTATATTGTTGCAATACGTCTTGAATAAATATATATATAATCGTTAATTAAACTCTGTATATTGTTGCAATACGTCTTGAATAAATATATATATAAATCTTTCTTCTGTTATCGTCTGTGTTTGTGTTGTCGGGGTGTTAGTGCTGGGTTGGGCGGGGGTTTCTAGTCCGCTCTCTTATAGGACGTGACAAAAGGTCTGTTCACCCTCCTGTTGACGTTTTTTTCCAGAGTGGAACAAAAGTTCTAGAAATGTCTCTGAGTTTATTCTGTGCTGTCTGTTCACGTCGTTTCAATGTATCTATCGTTATATATATATATATATAAAATTAAGAATCTATTTTGCCTGATGGCTGGATGCACAAAACCTTGCAGCTCTTTCGATTGCAAAATGCGCGCAAGCATGAAAGCACGCACGCACGCACGCACGCACGCACACACACGCACACACACACACACACACACACACACACACACACACACACACCACGCGCGCCAAATAGATAAGTGGTATCTCATAGGACGAAGAGATCTCCCCACGGAAGTGAACTTTAAATTTACCTCAAACTTCTGTTGCGATACCAGTACAACACATACATTGCAAGTCTTCACGATGCGATTTAGCACAAAATAGTGTTACAATACGGTATAATAAATCACATCAGGATAACGTACAGTACAATACATTTCAGTGCATTCAAGACAACAAAACGCAAATCGCAATACAGTGAAACAAAATTTGTAAAACCCAATACGAACCTGGCCTCATTATTTGTTAATTCCAATACGATACGTTACAACACAACACAACACAATACAAATGAAATACATCACACTGCAATACATCAGAAAAAAAACAACCCAGAAGAAGACAACTGACGACAAAGCCCAAAAACAAATCCTCAGTGGTCAGAAATCAGCAGGGATAATTGTGTTTCACTGCGTGGTGCTAAAAGCGAGTTCTCACGGGGAGAAAGGTGTTACACAACCCATGTCAAGAAGGGATGACTTATGGATGAGAGTGAGGAGTCTTGCTGGTTCAATTCTGCCGCCTTCCATTGCTGATGCATTTCTCCCTCCTCACAGGAACAGTACGTATCCAGCATTACTCAGGCCGGGAATGAAACTTTCAACAACAAACCTGAAATCGAATTCAGCGGCAACCACTGGGGAAACGGGGAAAGTATCTATCGCTGCCAGACACCAATTTCTGTGGAAGTAAACAAAGAAACAAAGAAACAGGAGAAGCGAAAACCTTGAGGAGTTTTGGGAGTGGTATTGTTTGTAGTTGGAATTCCCAACAATAAATCGAGCAGTCCCACGTTCGATTTCCCGGAACATGTTCAACATACGTTTTGGTATTTTCGCAGTCTTGTGGTATGGGTGTTGGGGTTTCGATGAGATTTTAATAGTTAGCACACGTCAAATAATCTGGGGCTTTGAGGGAGATTCTTCTGGTTACATTTTGAAGTGAAGTTCATGTTTACTTCTTCTTTTTTTTTTTTTTTTTTTGCACAAGCATTCGGCGTACGCACATACGACCGCCGCCCCACCCCCACACAGACATCAACACATATCAAATCCTCCCCCGCACCCTCTCTCCATTATCCATTCCCCATAACATCCCCCACAAGCACACACACCCCAATATTGGTGTTACGTATTTCCCTTGAGAAGATCGGTACACTGGCGGTCCCTTGACATACAGGCATGCAGTGAGAGAATGCAACACGTTTCAATGCAAAGCAATGCAGTACAACACGGTTCAGACAATAACATGATAATACAACACAATAATGTATAAACAGCTGCAACACATCAGGACACACTGTAACATAACGCACTGTAATACAGAAAGGGACTGTGCGCATTCTCCAAACGATTCCGCTGTGATTACGAAACGGAGACATAGACTTCATCGCCCGAAGAAATCATTACAAACGAGTGCAACACACAAGGAACTACATTATCTAAACAAATCCTCAGTGGTACCGAAAAGACCCAATGGCCTCTGTATCCGGTAAACCCTCAGTGGTTAAAGCTTTGCGGGACAACACTGTCCCGGTGTGGGGCGCTAAAAGCTCCCTCCCCGTGGGACCCAAGTTCGGCCAGAACTGTGGCCGATTGAATAACTTGTGGTGGGAGTGAAAGTCTTCCATCTCTTCCACAGAGGGAATCGATCTTTTCCTCAACAGCGTCCTCCGATAGGAAGCTGGGTGTGTAAATGACGACTCACACCGCATTATATCCTGGCAAAGCTTACTGTATGAACTCGCCAGGTTCAGATACGAATGAAAACAAAAAAAAAACGAACTCTCTCAGCGGAAGTGGAGATGTCTTATATAATTTTTTCCCTGCATTTTGTTTTATTTTATTATCTGTCTGTTTACTTTTAAAAAAATGTGTTTAATCATTAATTCATTAATTTAATGATGTATCCATTTATTTGTTTATGCTTTTTTTCCCTCAAGGCTTAAGCGCGTTGGGTTACGTTGTTGGTCAGGCATCAGTTTAGCAGATGTGGTGTAGCGTATATGGATTTGTCCGAAGGCAGTGACGCCTCCTTCAGAAACTGAACCGAACCGAGACATTTGGAATGGGATAACGCTTTAGAAAACAGAACAAAAAAGGCATCATGTTTTTGTTGTTTTACTTCCTTGGCTTTGCTTGTTTCAAGAAAGTGTATTATTGTTTGTCCTTACGAGTAAATCGACAGACATAGTCTCACAGCTGAGCCGGTTGACGTTTATTGCGCTTGGTTATGTATGTATAATATATATATATATATATAACACCTTAATATATAGTAATATATATTAAGGTTATATATATATATATATATATATATATATATATATATATATATATATATATATATATAAAGGTTTTCGGTTATTGTTTTCGTTTTCACCGCTGGATGAGTGTGTGCTGAATTAACAGACATCCTACCTCTTCCAAGGCAAGCAAAACGATCTGTCGCCACCAAAGCCTGTCTTATTCACATCTCTCACGGCCTGTCAGAGCGTTACGCGTTACAACTCTTTGGAATCCATCTCTGTTTCCCTCATTTATCACCCTGTGTGGTGTCTGATGTCATTGTAATCCATCCATATTTTCACAGATATCACACTTATTGATATGTGGTATTATGGGTATCCGCCCATATACTTTCTCAGCTATCACATTATGTGATATGACACTATGGGAATTGATCAAAGCTTTTTTCAGGTATCACACTGTCTAAAACGTGACACTACGGAAATTCATCAATATTTCAACCGATACCATAGTGTCTGGTATCTGACAGAAATTAAATGATGACTGTCATTGACAAACTGCACTTTGTTTCTGAAATGAGCGTAAACGACCCTTTTCTTTTCCTTTGTAACGTATCGACTGTCCATGAACCCGACCTTCGTTTCTCAGCGGAACAGAAGTTTCAGTCAAACGAACCCTCAGAGGAGAAGAAAGCAATCGACACGGCAGATGAAATGATTGCGCGTTTGCACGTTCCTGTCAGCCTGTTTATGTGTTCATTCAGTTGTTTATTTTTCAGAACGTTATCAGTGACAGAACGGCTCTGGGGTGGCATGCAGAGCACAACACGCAAACAAACATGAGGATCGAAGAGAGCGTGAAAAAGAAGCAGCAGTCAGCCCACCCTTGGCAGAGTCATGACTGCACTCAGCCCATGCCCATAAAATACAGTCACCTTCAGAGAACTGCCTCTGTACTGCGCCACACGCTCTTTTCCCCCATTGATCGTTTCCGTGCTGTCAGAATCTCATAAACTAGAAAACCTTTTACCTTTCCAAAGCAAAAAAAAATCGACGTTTGTTTTTCTCAGTTTCGAAACTGGTCTTAAAAAATAGGCTAATTCAATGCGAGGTTTCTCCTTTCTATGACCGTTACCACAGTTCAGCCAATTAGAAAACATGATTCCGCACAAACAGTTCCCGTGCACGCAGAGCGACGTTTTTTTTTCCCCCGTGGTAAACTTTGGTTTGTTCAGAATCGTCAGAGACACACATCCAATTGTGGGGTACGATGCATTTGGTCCATTCAGAACAAACTAAGTTACCGAAAGTTCGTTGAGAATCACGGAAGTTTGCAAACTAACTTCACGAACTAACTGTTCGCTCAGTGAACACTGGCCTTCAGAGAGCCATCTTTGAGACTGCTGTTCAAACTTCCTGACCAACCGCACAGGTGCCTGCATCTCTCAAGCCTGGCTGACTTCAGGGTACACCAGGAAGGGAAGGGAGAACTGAACCTTGTCTAACATGTCATTGCACAATGACTCTCGCTACTTAGCACCATCGTCAACCTTTATTCAATAGAAAACTATTGATGTTTTTGACTTGGTACAGAAAATATAGCAGCAAACATCACGAACAGAGAGAGAGAGACACACACACACACACACAGATAGATAGATAGAGAGAAAGAGGGGGAGGATAGAGAGAGAGAACAGGGGAGAAAGAGACACACAGAGAGATAGAGAGACAGACAGACAGAGAGAGACAGAGAGAGAGGAGAGGAGAAAGATATAGACACAACAGACAGACAAACCGAGAGAGAGAGAGAGAGAGAGACAGACAGACAGACAGAGAGAGAGAGAGAGAGAGAGAGAGAGACAGAGAGACAGACAGACAGACATACAGACAGAGAGGGAGAGAATTGAACTGAATTGAATTGAATCTATTCAATTGTTTGTATTTCACTGTATTGTATTACTCTTTTTTTTATCACAACAGATTTCTCTCTCCCCAGGGTGAGCGCGTCGCTACACTGAGAGCGCCACCCATTTCTTGTATTTTTTTCTGCCTGCAGTTTTGTTTTTCCTATCGAAGTGGAATTTTCTACAGAATTTTGCCAGGGACAACCCTTTCGTTGCCGTGGGTTCTTTTATGTGCGCTAAGTGCATACTGTACACGTGACCTCGGTTTATAGTCTCATCCGAATGAGTAGCGTCCCGATCACCACTCAAGGCCTAGGGCAGGGGGAGAAAACACTGGCGACTGTGGGATTCGAGCCAGTGTGATCAGATATTTACGCTTCCTTGGCGGACGCGTTACCTCTAGGCCTTCATTCCACGTTTATTTATATACTTTCGATTTTTCTAAAATGACAAGAATAACGAAAATAAATTAAGCACAAATAGAACATGAATAGATGAATAAATGATAATAATGATATGGATAATAATAATAATGATAATAATAATAATAATAATGATGATGATGATGATAAAAGGTAAGTACAATACTAATACAATGATGATACTAACTATTATCATCGTTATCATTACGATATAGCACAGGGAAAAACGGCAAGAGACTGAAATAAAAAACACGAAAGAAAATGGGCCACGCCCAGTGAACCCCTGTCGTGCACATCCACACACGTGCACACACTGTCGAAAGCGTTCACACTCATAAACACGTGCGCGCGCGCGCGCGCACACACACACACACACACTGCCCGGACTTGCTGCAGTAAGGATGGTAAGACATCTCTGTTGCTTAGTCTAGCGTATTTAGGAAGGCCAAGAAAGAACCCGTTTCGTTTTGAATAAATCTGCACATTGTTGGCTTGGATTGGATGCCATCACACACACACACACACACACACACACCTAACGATTTTTTTTATTTTAATTATATATAATATAAAAATAACTACATAACAATACAAAAAACATATAGAATTATACACACACACACACACACACATACACACTCACATTATATATATATATATATACATATATATATATATATATAGAGAGAGAGAGAGAGAGAGAGAGAGAGAGAGAGAGAGAGATTTTCCCAATCTTCCAATCAATGTCACTTAATGGAGGAGCTGCAAAACATGTCAATGGACGAGGCATGCAGAAAACAAGAACAAACGTGACCGAAAAGCATAGAGAGACAATGAGGTGTCACTCCTTTCGATAAAGGGAGGGGCATTCCCAAAAGTCAACCCCACTTCGCCCACTTTAACCTTCATAGCGAAAGCGCCCTTTCCCTAAAAAAAAAAAAAAAAGTTACAGAAAAAACAAGCAAACCCTGGCTGCTAAGTTCTTCGTCAATATCCCATCTAGACATTTTTGGTTTTTGTTTTGACCTTAATGATCGTTGAACATGTTTGAAAGGGCAGTTCTTGTCAACAATTTGTGTTTTTTGTTGTTGTTTTTTTTAAATAACTGTAGCCGTGTACCGAGTGGTTATTCAAGGGTACGGCACAAAAGACTTGACTAAATATGATGATTGAATGTATTAAAGGACAGAAAAGAATTCCCGTGCACAGGCCAGGAACATATAGAAGTCAGTCACAAATGGGTTTTTCTGTTGTTTTATTTACAATAGTTATTGAATGAGAAGAAGAGCTAAGAAGAAGATATAAGAGAACATAAAAAGAGAAGTAATGGAGAAGACAGAGCCTGGAATGACACAAACAAATGTCATAAGCACAACATGTCGGCACAAGTGAATAGTAAAGCACATGTATACATATTACATGGAAAGACTATCACTCGGGTTTGGGATACGCAACAACACAATGCATATGTGTGAAGAACAAACGCTGACATCAAATGACATTTCTAATACATTCAAATAGCGCAGTTAAAGTGATTGAAGCGATGCTGACTTGGTGAAAGTACACGGACAGCTGAGCTGTGACTAACATGTCAAAGCAATAACTGAACAAAGCAATAACTGAACATACTCATATGAACACAAGTACTGCGTCGAACAATACAATTTACAAATCAACACATTCTACACACTAGTACTTACAGCGATACGTAGTGAGATGTCAGCTGTACTTAAGCGAAACGTAGCGAGATGTCAGCTGTTGTGGGGACACACAAGACAAACACACTGCTCGCGACACAGCAAGAGAGAGAGCAGCTCTGGTCAGATGACTGACCAGGTATGAAATGACCACTCATCACTCACTGTGCCAATTTATGCAGGTTAAGTGGACTACAAAGACTGTCACGTGTGCTCCAAAGCAGATCGGCACTAATCAGACCAAATCCGATGACAACTGTGTTTCTGACAAGATGTTCAGTGACAGATTTCTAAATGATCCCTGAACCGATTTACGTCGGATAAGTTGCAAAAGAAAGAGCTTAACGCCTACTTTCTAATCAGTATAAAATGAAGTGTTGACTATTTACGATAAATTTAAAATCTTAATTTAAGTCACCTGAACAGGGTCAGTTTTAACGAGCTCGTCACTGAAAATTACAAACTGCGTTAAATCAGTTTAACGTAGGCAAACATAAATGGAATAGACTTATAGATGGAACTGCGACGGTTCTGCCAGTATATAATACTTGTAGTTTACTGATCCGACAAAAGAGATATTAATTAAATACCACGAAGAAGAAACACAGATTCCAGCTCAGCCAATAGCGTACCGTGACGCGACACTGGTCGAGCCCTGAGTAGGTTGCCTGGTGAAGGGGACAAAATGATGTAAGCGGAGTGACGTCACACATTCTGCGCGTGGGTTAGTTGCGAAAACTGTCGTCTGCTAATACAGCTTGTGCGTGAGGCAAGTATTGGAGCAAGCATAGCGCTTAGTCACATAACGAAAGCACATTTTGCGGTTCAGCAATTCGTACTTACCTTGCTTTTCTTATTAATTCAAGATGAACCGATTTTGTGTTCATATCTAGATTATTCTGATGTAAAATAGAATGAGACTGAAACCAATAAGAACACTACCACAAGTACTACCATCACTACTATTTCAACACACACACACACACACTCATCTGTTACTGCTATTACTGCTGCTGCTGCTGTTGTTGTTGCTGCTGCTGCTGCCACATTATTCTGCAGACGGGTGGAGTACTACACAATTTGAAAAATACGCTTTACGGTTATTTTGGTATTTACTGTTCTCTCACGCCAACGGGGGCAAAATTAGCTGTGTTCGGTAAACAAAACAGTACCTGGGGGCGGGGGGAGGAACTTGAAGGGGTGTGCTAATTCTGCACAACGGAGATCCCCTCCCCCCTCCAACTCCCCCCCCCCCCTCCAACTCCCCCTCCCCCTTACCCCCCCCCCCTGGTTGAAGCCAATGACGAAAACAATGGATCGATACTTGCTCATGTCTTTGAGAATGTCGTGGGCTAATTGAAGGGGCGACAACCTACGTTCTTACCTCATACGTGTTATCATCCCCACCCCCTCCTCCACCTTTTCTAATCCTTAATATCGGTGTTGCGAACTTCTCTGGTAAACATTCTGTCCGTCCTCGGGGTCATGGGGGTGGGTAGGTACGTGTGGAGGTAGTTTTATCTCTATCTGTTTTGTACTTCTTTTCCTGTTTCACTTTGGCTCGTGTGTGTGTGTGTGTGTGTGTGTGTGTGTGTGTGTGTGTGTTTGTGCGTGCGTGCGTGCGCGCGCGCGCGTGTGTGTGCATGTTTGTGCGTGTGTGTGTGTGTGTGCACGCGCGTGTGTGTGTGTTTGCGAGTGTGTACATGCGCGTTGATGTATGTGTGTGTGTGTGTGTGTGTCTGTATGTCTGTGCATCTGTGTGTGTCTGCGCGTGCGCTCGAGTACAGAGACGCGACAGCCATGAAATCGTGTGTGTGTGTGTGTGTGTGTGTGTGTGTGTGTGTGTGCGCGCGCGTGTGTGCGCCGTGTCCATCTGATGGCCATGACACAGACAGGGGGCTGTGTGAGACAGCCATCATCCTCCGTGCTGCAGGCAATAACACGGCACAAAAACACGACGCCATACGAGACGACACACACGTCAGACTTGGACAGCAGGGCCAGGCACACAAAGCGAAGCAACACATGAATGGTAAAGTGAGACCCCCCCCCCCCACCCTACCCCTCCCCCCCCCCCCCAAAAAAAAAAAGGGGGGGGGGGAGAAAACAGAGGAAGAAAAGAACGACGTCAGGTAAAAAATAGGACAAAGAAAAGCAAGAAAACCCAAACACAAAGACAATCTGGACGAAAGAGAGACACGATTAGACAGCAGGAATAATGAGGATTGATAAAAATGACAAAAAACACAATGAGACAGCGGGAACAATGAGGGTTGATAGAAATGAAAAGCACGATGAGACAGCGGGCATGCAGGAACAATGAGGAATGATAGAAATGAAAAAGACGATGAGACAGCGGGAACAATGGGGAATGATAGAAATGAAAAAGACGATGAGACAGCGGGAACAATGGGGAATGATAGAAATGAAAAAGACGATGAGACAGCGGGAACAATGGGCAATGATAGAAATGAAAAAGACGATGAGAGAGTGGAACAATGGGGAATGATAGAAATGAAAAAGACGATGAGAGAGCGGAACAATGGGGAATGATAGAAATGAAAAAGACGATGAGACAGCGGGAACAATGGGGAATGATAGAAATGAAAAAGACGAAGAGACTTCGGGAATAATGAGGAATTATAGAAATGAAAAAAAAAAAACCACAATGAGACAGAGGGAACAATGAGGAATTATAGAAATGAAAAAAACAAAAAAGACGATGAGACAGCGGGAACAACGGGGAATGACAGAAATGAAAAACACCATGAGAGCGGGAACAATGGGCAATGATAGAAATGAAAAACACCATGAGACAGCGGAACAATGGGCAATGATAGAAATGAAAAACACGATGAGACAGCGGAAACAATGGGGAATGATAGAAATGAAAAGCACCATGAGACAGCGGAAACAATGAGGAATGATAGAAATGAAAAACACCATGAGAGTGGGAACAATGGGGAATGATAGAAATGAAGAGAAAAACACGACGAGACAGCGAGATATGTGAGGAATAATAGAAATAGAAAAACAACAACAACACCAAAAAAAAACACGATGAGAGAGCGGGAACAATGAGAATTGACAGAAATGACAGGAATGGTAGAAATGACAGGAATGGTAGAAATGCAAGACAGGGGAAGACACAAATGAAAAAAGAGACATGGCAGGGAAGAAAGACAGGACCAGAAAGACATGGGAAGACTGATGGAACAGACAGGGCAGGACAGACAAATACTGGGAAAGGAAGACAGGAAAGACAGAGCAAGACAAAGACACGGACAGACAGAAAACACAGGGACAGAAAAAAGAAAAGGCAATGAAGAAAAGATACAACAACAAAGAAAAGAAAGACAAGACAAAGCAGCAGCAACAACAAAAACAACGAAGTTAGGAAAACTCAGTCAGACCAGACAAAGCAAGCAGCACACAAGACAGAAAAGAAGAGACGGAACAACAAAACAAGGCCAGACAACACAAACTTCAGACGCCACACACGGGAATTGTGACAATACATGGTTGTCTCCCCTTTCGCTTCTCATCATTTTGTAAACACGACGCATTTACGTCGCGTGTACGTGTCCGTGTAAGCAAGGGGCGATAAACAAAGTGTAATGGCCGGTCTGGCCAACAAGTGTGGTGAGAATTTTAGTGAGGTGGATAAACGTGCCAGAAACTGAACGGTGCATGTCCACTGATTGAGAATGAGAGAAGATAATTATGGAGATGGATCAGATTATGTGTGATTTTGTTGGTGAGGAGATTTGGAACGCTGTGCAGTTTGTAGTCTTCTCTTGACATGGCTCGTGTTATGATCTTTGTGGCCGACTGCGTTTTGTTTAAAACGTTTCAGTTTCTCTCTTTGTCTTGTCTTGTCTGTCAGTCTGTCTGTCTGCCTGTCTGTCTCTCTGTGTGTGTCTCTCTCCCCTTCCACTGACATACAAATTTTGATTAATCAAACAGTATCTTACAAACCATCATCAGACTACATACACCACTACAAGTATGTCAGCTACACAGTATGTCAACTCTGGTGTCCCCAAAGGTTCTGTGCCTGGTCCATTTCTTTTCCCAGTGTGTATCAGCGATGCTCCCTCATCCACACTGAATCCAGTGAACTCTTCAGTGATGATACCGCGATACACACTGGTCACAGTCATCTGGACAGCATACAAGCAGCCGCTGACCAAAAAAAAAAAAAAAAAAAAAGGAATGCTGTGAACTGAACCATTTCTTCGTTGGTGAAAAACCTCTGACTATGGTAGATAATATGCATATAATAATGAATAAAATGAACTTTGCTCAACTCCGATTCTAAAGCTTCAACTTACCTGTATATTCCAGTAATCTCTCACCACTTCAATCAACAAAACGTTAGTTTCCGTGCGTGGTGAGAGACGTTCGATTCGGAGTATATGAAAAAAACCCAACAAACTTTCTACTGTTTGAATTATGTCTTTGAATGTCACAAAGACAATATCATGTTTATGACCAGGGAGCACAAAATGTCAAACTGTCAGTGTCAACAATGTATACTGATGGAGTACTGTGAAGGCAGTTAACTATGTTATATCGGCGGTCTACTTTGCACTCCCACCTATCTTAAACCACTCTATAGCAATGCAAAGAACAGGCATTTCACCATTCTTTTTGAAAAGGTTTTTAACATTTACCTACATTCTTTCTCCATCAGAGTGTCCAAGCATATTCATGTTATGTAGCTTCTGTTATCATTCTTCATACATCAGTCAGAAACCCAGTTACTGCACTATACAGTCTTTCGATTTTTGACTCACTTGTTAAACAAAGTGAGTCTATGTTTTAACCCGGTGTTCGGTTGTCTTTCTGTGTGTGTGTGTGTGTGTGTGTGTGTGTGTGTGTCTGTGTGTCCGTGGTAAACTTTAACATTGACATTTTCTCTGCAAATACTTTGTCAGTTGACATCAAATTAGGCATAAAAATAGGAAAAATTCAGTTCTTTCCAGTCATCTTGTTTAAAACAATATTGCACATCTGGGATGGGCACAAAATTTTTTTTTTAAATGAAGCCTAATTATATGCAAACTGCATTTACTGTTATATTTATATTTTTTGTATTCTCTAAACTTGGCACTTTGATCTGATATTCTGACCCAGCAACAAGAGCAGTCATTATTATCATTTTTTGTTCAAACAGGAATTTCTTTTGCTAAGCATGGAAGTTTTATTTATTTTGCAAACGTTTTGGTGCAGATAGTAAAAAAGGGAAATTACTCTGTAATTAATGCTAGGGGACTTAATTCGAATCTGGTTAGGACTTCTTTTTTTTTCTTTTCCTTTTTTACACGAAGCTTTATAATAAGAAATACAGAACACATTTTAACGATCAGATTTTTTTTTTCTTCTTAAAGTTGACATCTTTCCGTTTGTAACGATGAATTGTTAACAGTTATCGCAATCATTCTCTCTCTCTCTCTCTCTCTCTCTCTCTCTCTCTCTCTCTGAATTTCGTGTCTGATTGTGTGTATGTGTGTGCATTTGTGTAAAGTCCAAATGATTTTGCAAAATTACTTGAGAAGTGCTGAAAAGTATGTCTCGTGCTTTCTCGCCCCCTTGTTGAAGGGCGTTATATCACTGAAGACAAAACGTTTGGTCAATGTCATCGTCTTTCTGTGTTTATTCCAATCAACCATCTCCATTTCATCTTCTCTTGCTGCTAATTTTTGTAGTTGGTTTCCTTCTAGATGTTAGTAACTTGTCTGCCTGTGTGTCTGTACGTTCCATGTATCACCGCTTTCCTCTATTATCCACTCTATTATCCACTGTTTCCTTGAAAGACGCGCGCTCGCGCATGCGTGCGTGCTTGTGTGTGTGTGTGTGTGTGTGTGTGTGTGTGCGCGCGCGTGTGTGTGCGTGTGTGTGCGTGCGTGCGTGCGTGTGTGTGTGTGTGTGTGTGTTTCCTTCCCTGATGTAGAATCGATAGCAGGTTATGTACATTCATTGTCTTCTCTCTCGTGTCTGTACCGCTGTGTTAAAGGCTCACATGAGAGTTGTCTCTATGTTCCACACACGGCAATAACCCCTCTCTCCCTTTCTCACTGTAATTCCCATCATCTTCTTCATTTACAGTACGATCCTTTTTTGAAAGCTATCATGATGTATTCCATTTTTTTTCTGTGCATTTGTGAATTTTTTATGTCATAAAGAACAATCTAAGTCTGTGTCTCGCTCGCTCGCACGCTCCATCGCGCGCGCGCGCGCACACACACACACACACATATATATATATATATATATGTATACATATGCATGTACGGAAGCTGGCACGCACGCACACACATGCACGTACACATATACATGAGCGGAACAGGGAAAGTAGTGATGATTTAAAGCATGGGGGAGCTGGGGAAGAGGACGGATTTTCGTGCAAAATCACAAACGTTAAGCAAAAGAACGAACGAACACATATACTCACACACACACACACGCACACACACACACACACACACACACGCGCGCGCGTTCTCTTTCACTGGCATATATGCAACATGCCAATGCAGCTTCCACAAAATGATTGTAGTTTCCTGTAGTCCTTATCATTTTCAATACAAAAAATGTCTATTCCTATGATGATTCTGTGTGTATGTGTTGTCCTTTTTGAAAGGGCAGGGGTCAGGTGAAAGATAAAGCAAACACACCAAAAAACATATCGCTAATCTACCACCCGTTTACTTCAAAGATGCATCGCATCTCAACTCTGTCTCTCTTTTTCTCTCTCTTTCCCTCACTCTCTCTCTTTCTCTCTCGGTCTCACACACACACACACACACACACGCACACGCATACACACACACGCGCGCGCGAGCGTATCTCCCCTTTCTGTAACCCGCCTCACCATTAATGATCATTCTCTTTCTGAAAAGTGAAAAAAAAAACACAATCGTCGCCGCTGTGTGGGCCTGTGCAAGAGGGAAAGAAGCTGTCAGCATTTTGTCAGTGTGGTGATAAATAAAGGTCACACAGCACATCGATGTGCAGGCTGCCGTTTCTCCACAGTCACCGTCCTTCCACCCCTCCGCCCCATCACTCTCCGTTACACCCTACTGAGGCGTTTGTTTGTTTGTTTGTTTGTTTGTTGTGTGTTGTGTGTGTGTGTGTGTGTGTGTGTGTGTGTGTGAAATTTAAAAAAAATGATGATGATGATGATGATGATGATAATAATAATTCATAACTTTTCTATGGCGCGATATCCAGTACCAATGTTGCTCAAAGCGCCTTACATGATCGAGCTTGATATAAACTTAACATAAAAACATTACAACAGCTCAATCTAATGCGTTCACAGAACGAATCAAAAATCACAAGCCCACCAAACAATAAAAAAAATATCAAATAAATAATGCTTAGATTAAAATGAAATACATTCCATAAAACACACATTTCATAAACACACACACTCATGCGCGCGCACATACACTCGCACGCACGCACACTCACACACACACACACTTGCACGCGCGCGCGCTCGCGCCCAGACACATTAAATATATCAAATGCACTAGAATAAGATCACATAACTATTAAAATATCTCTAGCATAAAACCCCAAGTGGCGAACAGAGTTTGGACTATCCATTGTCTTGAGTTCAGAAATGTTTGCGGAAAAGGTGCGTTTTCAGATCTGACTTAAAGGTCTGGAGATCAGGAACATTTCTGAGGGACGATGGCAAAGAATTCCAAACTTGGGGTACTTGAGCCCTAAAGGACCTTTTCCGTGCATATTTTGAATTAGTTCTTGGGGCTTTAAGAAACCTTTCACAACTGGATCTTAGCGTTCTGCATGGTTCGTACATTTCCAGCACAGAGGAGAGATACGGGGGAAGAGATTCATCAAAATGTCGGAAGGCAATGTCGCTAGTTTATAGTGAATGCGGGACTCCATAGGAAGCAAGTGTAACTGATGCAAAAGAGGTGTGGCATAATTAGATTTCTTTTTTGCTGGGACGAGTCGAGCAGCATTGTTCTGTACTTTCTGTAGTATATTAAGAGAGGAAGATGGTAAACCTGCTAGAGTAGATTTGCAGTAATTTATTTTGTATTTGTATTTCTTTTTATACAACAGATTTCTCTGTGTGAAATTCGGGCTGCTCTCCCCAGGGAGAGCGCGTCGCTACACTACAGCGCCACCCATTTTCTTGTATTTTTTTCCTGCGTGTAGTTTTATTGTTTTTCCTATCGCAGTGGATTTTTCTACAGAATTTTGTCAGGAACAACCCTTTTGTTGCCGTGGGTTCTTTTACGTGCGCTAAGTGCATGCTGCACACGGGACCTCGGCTTATCGTCTCATCCGAATGACTAGGGTCCAGACCACAACTCAAGGTCTAGTGGAGGGGGAGAAAATATCGGCGGCTGAGCCGTGATTCGAACCAGAGAGCTCAGATTCTCTCGCTTTCTATGCGGACGCGTTACCTCTAGGCCATCACTCCAATAGTCTGGACAGGACAAAAGAGGAAACCAACTGAGCCATGTTTTTCTCCGTTAAGTATGGTGTGACTGAGGCCGGTCTGCGAAGATGGAAATTGCATTAGCAACAGAGGGATGAAATGTGGTCAGCAGAATAAAATGGAATGGAACCGATTGTATTTGTCATGGAGGCATGTATGAATAAGAGAGAGAGAGAGAGAGAGAGAGAGAGAGAGAGTGTGTGTGTGTGTGTGTGTGTGTGTGTGTGTGTGTGTGTGTGTGTGTGTGTGTGTGTGTGTGTGTGTGTGTGTGTGTGTGTGTGTGTGTGTGTGTGTGTGTGTGTGTGTGTGTGTGTGTGTGTGTGTGTGTGAACAGCGCGGGGTCTGTGGCCTATCTGTGCCAGCAGCCGGTGTGACAGGGTCCTGGCGTCACCAATTATCTGCATGGACTGTGTTACAACTCCCGTTTTATTGGATTGCATCCTCTCTTTCTCTCGTTCTCTCTCTGTCTCCCCTTCTCCTGCTCTCGCTGTTTCTCTATTTCTTCACCACTCCCCCTGTCTGTCTGTCTGTCTCTCTCGCTCTCTGTCTGTCTGTCTCTCTCTCTCCCTCGCACACACATATTCTCACCCTCTCTCTCTCTCTCTCCCTTTGTCTGTCTGTCTGCCTGTATCTCTCCCTTGCACACACATATTATTCTCTCTCTCTCTCTCTCTCCCCTCCGCATCACCCTCTTTTTCCCCTCTCTCACATCTCTTTTTATGGGGCAGCATGAAAGTAAAGCCTAACGTGGTTACTCCTTTCCCTTCTCAATAAAGAAGTTCATTCTCTCATTCATGCACTCATCCCCCCGACACCCCCCCCCCCCTCTCTTCTTGACCAATTATCTCACTTTGTTCTTCTTTCTGACATCCTCCTTCAGTCTGTGTATGTATGTGTGTATGCGTGTGTGCGTGTATGTGTGTGTGTGTGCGCGCGCGCGCGTGTGTGTGTATGCATGCATGTATGTAATATGTACGAGTATGCATGTATGTCAGTATGTGTGTGTGCATGTGTGTGCGAGTGTGTGTGTGTGTGTGCGTGTGTGTGTGCGTGCGTGTATGTGCATGTGTGTGTGTGCGTGTACATGCGTGCGCACAGTCACGTGTGATATATCTGTAACTTTTTATCAAAAATTCATTACATCTCTATAACTAACTCAAGTGTCCGTCAGTCTCTCTCTCTCTGGCTGTGTCTCTGTCTCCCCCCTTACCTCTGTTCATCTCGGCAGCCTCCCACCCCCACCTCCACCGCCCGAACCCCAACATCCCCACCCCCACCACCACAACCCCAACATCCCCACCCCCACAACCCCAACATCCCCACCCCCACCCCCCGAACCCCAACATCCCCACCCCACCACCACACCCCAACCCACCACCCCAACCCCAACATCCCCACACCCCACCGCCCGAACCCCAACATCCCCACCCCCACCCCCCGAACCCCAACATCCCCACCCCCACAACCCCAACATCCCCACCCCCACCCCCCGAACCCCAACATCCCCACCCCCACCACCACAACACCAACATCCCCACCCCACCCCCCGAACCCCAACATCCCCACCCCCACCACCACAACCCCAACATCCCCACCCCCCCGAACCCCAACATCCCCACCCCCCCGAACCCCAACATCCCCACTCCCCTTCTCTCTATTTTGCCATGTAGTCCCGTGTCTAGCTCCAAGCTTTCACAGCAGCACTGGGGGAGTGGGCACAGCTGAATCAGACAGTGACCATGTTTGATCAAGGAACGAGCACAGTCGTTGATCCATCTGTTCTCCAACCCCCCGCCCGCCGCCCCCCCCCCCCCCTTACACACACACACACACACGCCCCTGACTTTTTTTCTTTCTTTTTTTTAATACTTTTTTACCACGATTGAATTTAAATTCACGAAGATAAGGATGAGAACGTTTCTCACGCTCATTTGCGTACATATACAGATGCACGCACGTACACGCTCACACACGCACGCACGCGCGCGCGCACACACACACACACACGCACGCACGCGTGAGCGCGTGTAGACCAGCAGGCAGACGCACATATTATATATGCAGGTGACATGCCCAAAGAATTGGAGACAGACATATAGAGATGTCAGAAACATTTACTGACGGACAGAAGTAGAGAGAAAGATACAGACAGCGGGAAGAGAGACAGACAGACAGACAGAGACAGAGAGAGACACACACAAACACACATATAGAGACAAAGACAGAAAGCCACAGAGACAGAGAGACAGAGAGAGAGAGAGGGAGAGGAGAGAGGGGAGAGAGAGAGAAGAGAGAGAAAGAGAGACAGAGAGAGAGAGAAAGAGAGACATACAGAGTAAGACAGAGACAGGGAAAATGATGGAAGGGGAGAAAGTTAGAGACAGGGATGAGGGGAAGGGAGAGACAAGGGAAGCGAGAGTCAGTTCAGTTCAGTTCAGCCAGTTACTCAAGGCGGCGTCACAGCGTTCGGACAAATCCATACACGCCACACCACATCTGCTAAGCAGATGCCTGACCAGCAGCGTAACCGAACGAAAGAGAGAGAGAGAGAGGAGAGAAAGAGGGGAAAAGAGAGAGGGGGAGAGAGAGGAAGATGGTGAGGAAGACAGAGAGGGGGGGGTAGACAGGAGAAAAAGGAAGTGGGAGAGACGGAGACAGAGAGAGAGGGTGGAAGAGAGACAGAAGGAAAATGAGAGAGAGAGAGAGAGAGAGAGAGAGAGAGACTATGTGCAAGGGAGAGAGAAGAGAGAGTGAGTGGCAGAGATGGGGGGGGGGGGGAATGAGTGGGTGAGACAGACAGAGAGACAGACAGACAGATAGAGACGTAGAGAGAGAGAGGGGGCGAGGGGAGACATACGCACTCACAGACTGGTATCTGACGGGACATTAAAGTGTTAATCTCACACGTATTCTATGACGTCATACATCTGATTACTCTTGCTGACGTCACATAAAGCTGTCGGGTCTCTCCTTGTCTGTCCATTTCTTCTGGCAGTGAACTTGCTCTCCCTCCCTCCACCCCTCCCTCCCACAAACTATCTTTCTTTCTACCCCTATCTCTATCTGATGACAGTAAGGCTATTCAGCTAATGGCGTTAAAACTTCCCTCTCTCTCTCTCTGTGCACATCTCACTCTCTCTGGAGACAGTAAGGTTAGTGACATTTCATGACATTAAAATGTTTCACTCTGTATGTGTCTGTCCGTATGTTTGTATCTGTGTCTGTCCCCCCCTCTCTCTCCCTCCCTCCCTGTCTGCCTCTCTTTCTCTCTCTCCCTCCCTCCCTCTGTCTGCCTCTCTCTTTCTCTCTCTCCCTCCCTCCCTCTGTCTGCCTCTCTTTCTCTCTCTCCCTCCCTCCTTCTGTCTGCCTCTCTTTCTCTCTCTCCCTCCCTCCCTGTCTGCCTCTCTCTCTCTCTCTCTCCCTCCCTCCCTCTGTCTGCCTCTCTCTTTCTCTCTCTCCCTCCCTCCCTCTGTCTGCCTCTCTCTTTCTCTCTCTCTCTCTCCCTCTGCCTATCTCTCTCTCTCTCTCCCTCTGTCTGCCTCTCTTTCTCTCTCTCCCTCCCTGTCTGCTTCTCTCTTTCTCTGTCCCTCCCTCCCTCTGTCCGCCTCTATCTTTCTCTCTCTCCCTCTGTCTGCCTGTCTGCCTCTCTTTCTCTCTCTCTCTCCCTCTGCCTGTCTGCCTCTCTCTCTCTCTTTCTTTCTCTCTCTCTCTCTTACTCTCTCCCTCCCTCTATCCGTCTATCTGTCGATCGTTCCTTCTCTCTCTCTCTCTCTCAGAGGAAAAGACCACGTTTCTCTACCCACTCTTTCTCTAACATACAAACACACACATACGCACGCACGCACTCACGCGCGCGCGCGCGCGCACACACACACACACACACACACACACACACACACACACACTCAAAGATACCCATTCATTCGTTCATTCATTTGTTCGTTTTCTCTTTCTCCCTGTAAAACATTATCATATTTCAGTCAGTGATCACAGTGATGCAAGAATCACGGTTTTTCCAGCGGTGTGTCTTCCCTGAAAACCAGTAGACACAGATCCCTTTGACTGAAGGAAGGAGTAACAGACAAAGAAAGGAAGAAAGAAAGAAAGGAAACAATTAAAAAAAGATGTAAAGAGGAAAGGAAAAGAGAGAGAGAAAGGAAAAGGGAAGAAAACCAACAAGAGAGACAGAGGCGGAAAAGGGAGGACTGACAATGAAGAAGGAGCGGACGGAAGAGTGAGGCAACGAAAGAAAGGAAGGAGAAAAGAAGGAAGGAAGGAAGAAGAATGAAAGTAAGCAAGAAGAATGAGATGAAAACATAGAAAAGGGGGAAGAAGAAAAAAGAAACAAAAAAGAGATATAAACAACTAACGAAGAAAAAAACGAAGAAACTCTCCCTTTCCAGCTCCCATTCATTCATTGTCTCTTTTTTTTACTTTTATTTCTTTTATCTTAATTGGTAAAAGTAGGAAGTAGGAGTCTACGCGTGTCCTTCGTTCTCGTGAACTGTGGACGGTTGCTCCCTGTGAGACGGGTTCAAAGAAAAAGAACAGAGAAAGAAAAGAACTGGAAGCGAAAAGACAACAAAAAGCAGGTGCACACAGAGAGAAAAGGCAGGGGAAGGAAAACAAGACAGCAACCTACGGCACCATGTAAGAGACAAACGTAAAGAAAGAACGCAGACCGAAAAAAAAATGTAAGGCGCTGAGACAGTGACATGCGAACAGTTTGTTGTATTGAGGGTGGGGGTGTGGGGGACTCGGAAAGAGCGGTGAGTATAGAGTACCACTGAAACAGTACAAATGATGGGGCAAAGGAAAAAACAACACACACACACACACACACACACACACACACACAACCCAGAAAGATAGAAGACAGACTGATGGAAGACAAACAAGCGAACAAATAACGAAAAAAGAATGAAAGAAGAAATGTAGAAAGAATGGCGAAGAGACAGAGGAGAAACAAAAATAAGTAAACAAGGGAGAAAGAAAGAAAGAAGCGAGGGAAGGAAGGACGGAAGAAAAGAAAGACGCCAGGAAGAGATAGAACGAAAAAACGACAAACGGAACGAAATAGAGCGATGAAGGAGAAGGAAGAAGGGCAGGCAGGACAGAGGAAAGTAACAGATGAATAGAACTAACAGGCAAAGAAGAGACAACAGTCTATAGAGAACGAGAGACAGACAGAGACAGAGATAGACAGAGATAAAGACACAGAGATAAAGACAGAGATAGAGATAAAGACACAGACAGAGATAAAGACAGATATAGACAGAGATAAAGACAGAAATAAAGACAGAGATAGACAAAGACAGAGATAGACAGAGGCAGATAAGGAGAGACGGGTGAGGACAAGGGGGGGGGGGGGGGGGGGCGAGGGAGAGGTACGGACAGACAGACAAAAAAAACTGATAAACTAATAACCAAAGGGGAAAAGAGAGAGACCGTCAGGTAGAGACAGTGACATGGAAACAGACAGACAGCAGACAGACATACAAATACAAGACAAAAAGAGAGACAGAGACACACAGACATACAAACAGACGAATAGACAGACATACAAAGACAATAGGAGACAGCCGAACGGACACAGTAACAGACAGACAGACAGCTATCGAACGGAGGGACAGACACAGACAAAATGACACAGGCAGACAGCTATCGAACAGAGGGACAGACAGAGACACAATGACAGACAGACAGACAGACAGCTATCGAACAGAGGGACAGACACAGACACAATGACAGACAGACAGAGACACAGTGACAGACAGGCAGACAGCTATCGAACAGAGGGACAGACACAGACACAATGACAGACAGACAGCTATCGAACAGATGGACAGACAGACAGACATATATCGAACAAAGGGACAGACAGACAGCTATCGAACAGAGGGACAGACAGAGACACAGTGACAGACAGGCAGACAGCTATCGAACAGAGGGACAGACATAGACACAGTGACAGACAGACAGAGACACAGTGACAGACAAACAGACAGATCGAACAGAGGGGCAGAGACAGAGACACAGAGACAGACAGACAGCTATCGAACAGAGGGACAGACAGAGACAAAGTGACAGACAGACAGATATCGAACAGAGGTAACTTAGCCCCCACTGCACCCAGCCCTAATTTCCCCACACTAACGACACCATAACGACAGCTGACGTCCTCACTCCACTCTCTCTATGACGTCATACATCTTGCAGCCTCTGCTCACGTCACCTAAACCTGCCGGCTTCCCCATTGCTTCTCCAGGTTTGTCTTCAGTCTCCAACACGTGAGAAGACAAATAGAGTCGTTTGCCTTATTTCCTTCTCTCTTTACCTCATCGTTCTTTCTCGAAAAAAGGATTCCTCCGGCTGACATTAACTCATGGCAAGGAAATGCCAAATACAGAGAAAGCAAAAATGGCTCTGTTTGTTGCAGATTTTGTTTCGTTTTTCCATTCCTACCTGTCCCGCTCAAATGTTCTTTCCACGCTCCTCTGCAGCTGTGAATCTTGGCAGCTTAAGAAAATACAGCAGAAATAAATGGATGCCTATGACACTAAATACCTACGTAAGATCCCAGGCAACAAGCAGTCAGATAGAGATTCCACTGGCCTCACGGGGTGACACCAGCAAACAGTGGAGAGAGACCTCAGACATGTCGACAGGCGATGGGGTGACACCAGCAAACAGTGGAGAGAGACCTCAGACATGTCGACAGACGATGGGGTGACACCAGCAAACAGTGGAGAGAGACCTCAGACATGTCGACAGACGATGGGGTGACACCAGCAAACAGTGGAGAGAGACCTCAGACATGTGGGCAGACGATGGGGTGACACCAGCAAACAGTGGAGAGAGACCTCAGACATGTCGACAGACGATGGGGTGACACCAGCAAACAGTGGAGAGAGACCTCAGACATGTGGGCAGACGATGGGGTGACACCAGCAAACAGTGGAGAGAGACCTCAGACATGTCGACAGACGATGGGGTGGCACCAGCAAACAGTGGAGAGAGACCTCAGACATGTCGACAGGCGATGGGGTGACACCAGCAAACAGTGGAGAGAGACCTCAGACATGTCGACAGGCGATGGTGTGACACCAGCAAACAGTGGAGAGAGACCTCAGACATGTCGACAGGCGATGGGGTGACACCAGCAAACAGTGGAGAGAGACCTCAGACATGTCGACAGACGATGGGGTGACACCAGCAAACAGTGGAGAGAGATCTCAGACATGTCAACAAACGATGGGGTGACACCAGCAAACAGTGGAGAGAGACCTCAAAAATGTCGACAGACGATGGGGTGACACCAGCAAACAGTGGAGAGAGACCTCAGACATGTCGACAGACGATGGGGTGACACCAGCAAACAGTGGAGAGAGACCTCAGACATGTCGACAGGCGATGGGGTGACACCAGCAAACAGTGGAGAGAGACCTCAGACATGTCGACAGGCGATGGGGTGACACCAGCAAGTGGCTGAGGACCATGAACTATGGAGCGCCTTGACTGCTTCATGCGTTTAAGTACGAAATTCTAAGTCTATTCGTGCCGTGTGAAAGGTAATGCCTCACAGAGTGTGCCTGGAGATGCACCTGTCAAGGCCAAACATCGTGATGGATGCTGTCTTCAGCAACAAACACTTCACTGCTGACTGCCTTCAGCAACAAACACTTCACTGCCTTCAGCAACAGACACTTCACTGCTGACTGCCTTCAGCAACAAACACTTCACTGCTGACTGCCTTCAGCAACAAACACTTCACTGCCTTCAGCAACAAACACTTTACTGCTGACTGCCTTCAGCAACAAACACTTCACTGCTGACTGCCTTCAGCAACAAACACTTCACTGCTTTCAGCCACAGACACTTTACTGCTGACTGCCTTCAGCAACAAACACTTTACTGCTGACTGCCTTCAGCGACAAACACTTCACTGCCTTCAGCCACAGACACTTTACTGCTGACTGCCTTCAGCAACAAACACTTTACTGCTGACTGCCTTCAGCAACAAACACTTCACTGCTGACTGCCTTCAGCAACAAACACTTCACTGCTGACTGCCTTCAGCGACAAACACTTCACTGCCTTCAGCCACAGACACTTTACTGCTGACTGCCTTCAGCAACAAACACTTCACTGCTGACTGCCTTCAGCAACAAACACTTCACTGCTGACTGCCTTCATCAACAAACACTTCACTGCTGACTGCCTTCAGCAACAAACACTTCACTGCCTTCAGCCACAGACACTTTACTATGACTGCCTTCAGCAACAAACACTTCACTGCTGACTGCCTTCAGCAACAAACACTTCACTGCTGACTGCCTTCAGCAACAAACACTTCACTGCTGACTGCCTTCAGCAACAGACACTTTACTGCTGCCTTCAGCAACAAACACTTCACTGCTGACTGCCTTCAGCAACAAACACTTCACTGCCTTCAGCAACAAACACTTCACTGCTGTCTTCAGCAACAAACACTTCACTGCTGACTGCCTTCAGCAACAAACACTTCACTGCCTTCAGCAACAAACACTTCACTGCTGGCTGCCTTCAGTAACAAACACTTCACTGCTTTCAGCAACAAACACTACACTGCTGCCTTCAGCAACAAACACTTCACTGCTGACTGCCTTCAGCAACAAACACTTCACTGCTGACTGCCTTCAGCAACAAACACTTCACTGCTGCCTTCAGCAACAAACACTTCACTGCTGACTGCCTTCAGCAACAAACACTTCACTGCTGCCTTCAGCAACAAACACTTCACTGCTGACTGCCTTCAGTAACAAACACTTCACTGCTTTCAGCAACAAACACTACACTGCTGCCTTCAGCAACAAACACTTCACTGCTGACTGCCTTCAGCAACAAACACTTCACTGCTGACTGCCTTCAGCAACAAACACTTCACTGCTGCCTTCAGCAACAAACACTTCACTGCTGACTGCCTTCAGCAACAAACACTTCACTGCTGACTGCCTTCAGCAACAAACACTTCACTGCTGCCTTCAGCAACAAACACTTCACTGCTGACTGCCTTCAGCAACAAACACTTCACTGCCTTCAGCAACAAACACTTCACTGCTGACTGCCTTCAGCAACAAACACTTCACTGCTGCCTTCAGCAACAAACACTTCACTGCTGACTGCCTTCAGCAACAAACACTTCACAGCCTTCAGCAACAAACACTTCACTGCTACCCTTTCTCCCCAACGTGTTCCTGATAAGACAAGTTTACAATCCCGAAGTGAACATAAACTTCATTTCCCTTCATTTTTGCGTTCAGTGGGAAAAGAAATTGATATCGATTCCATCTATCAAATTTACATTGTGATGAAGTACGGGCTTTAACATCGATTAATTCCCTCTTCTGTATTTCATGTTTCATCTATTTTGAGCGAATAAGCGGCTCTGTATCGCACGCACGCACGCACGCACACACACACACACACACACACACACACACACACACACACACAGACAGCAAATGTCAAAAGAAGAAGCGCAATACACATATATCGCAACAGAGCTACGCTACATAGTTATATTCTGCTCATTTTCATTTTGTATCAGGAAGGTCTGCCGCGGTTGTTAACCATTCTTATCTCCTGTCAGCAATGTAAGCAACACTGACGGAAACAGAAATGGGGGAGAGACACAGAGAGAGACAGAAAGACACAGAGAGAGACAGACAGAGACAGAGAGACAGACAGACACACAAACAGAGAGAGAGAGAAACGTTGTTTTTTATTCAAGGATTCAGATTTTACGCATGGCCCATTCTTCCAATCTGTCCTTGCTAATCTACATCAGTTACAATAACACATGTATATTTAATGGAAAGGGGAGAAAGAAACAGAGAGAAAAAAAAGTCCTGCAGAAAGAGAGACAGAGAGAGAGAGAGAGAGAGAGAGAGAGACAAAGAGTCAGAACAACACAGACAACAGAAACAGAGGGAGAATAAACGAAACGAACAGACGGTCAGAGGAAACTAACAGGACACAGAAAAAGTAGAGGCCGAAAAACGAAAAAAAAACCCAGTCTTTCTGCGTTTCGCCATTGTCTGGCCAACTGGGCAAGTGAAGCCTCACACTCATACACCTTGATGTCAGCAAAGATTGCCTTGCTCATCCTCGCTTCTACGTCTTCCTAAAATGTCCCTGTTCGTTTTGGTCAATTACATGTGTGTGTGTGTGGGGGGGGGGGGGGGGTAGAGGGGGGGACAAACTTGTACGGATTTCATCAAGCGAACAGGACACACGTGGAGAGCGAGAAAAGGAGAGAGAGGGAGAAAGGGAGAGCGACAGACAGACAGACGGACAGGGAGAGAGAGGGAGAAAGGGAGAGCGACAGACAGACAGACGGACAAGGAGAGAGAGGGAGAAAGGGAGAGCGACAGACAGACAGACGGACAAGGAGAGAGAGGGAGAAAGGGAGAGCGACAGACAGACAGACGGACAAGGAGAGAGAGGGAGAAAGGGAGAGCGACAGACAGACAGACGGACAGGGAGAGAGGGGGGGGAAGGGGGGCGGGGGTTACAGGGACAAATACAGACAGGCAGAATGACAAGCATGGCAAATGTCACAGGCAGAGACAGACAGACAGACAGATACGGAGTGAGAGAAAGAGACAGAGAGATAGAAAGATTGTAATGCGGGCGGGTGGGTGGGGATGAGAAAGAACGACAAAGAAGAGACAGACGGGGAAAGAGAAACAGACGGACAAACAATCAATCCAGACAATGGATCACATCCAACAGTCACCGTTCCCCGTGCCTGCGGAGTCGGTCACCTGTGACAGAAGGAAGGGACGGAGAATCATTCACAACTTATGGAAAAAGCCAGCACGGGGAAGACACAGAGAATACCAATACCAATTCGAGATGTTTCGTTCAGATTGAAGCCTAAGCCCCTAGCTGAAGGGGAAAGTCGTACACCAGTCACTACACATTCCGTTTCCCATAGAGTGCCTAATACCCACGCTTGAGATGGTTATTGCAAAGAAAGATTCATACTGATGCTACAAGTTCTAAGGGGAAGAAAGAGAGAGAGAGAGAGAGAGAGAGAGAGAGAGAGAGAGAACAGAGAGGGGTGAGTTGGGAGAAAAATGGGGGGAGGAAGAGACAGAGGAGGGAGAGAGGCAGGGAGAGAAGGGGGAGAGTGAGAGGGAGGGAGAGAGAGAGGGAGAGAAAGAGGGAGGGGGAGAGAGACGGAGGGAGAGAGAGGGAGGGAGAGAAAGAGGAAGGGGGAGAGTGAGAGGGAGGGAGAGAGAGATGGAGGGGAAGAAGGAGTGAAAGAGGAAGGGAGAGAAGGGGGAGAGTGAGAGGGGGGGAGAGTGAGAGGGAGGGAGAGAAAGAGGGAGGGGGAGAGTGGGAGGGTGGGAGAAGGAGGGAGAGAAAGAGGGAGGAAGGGGGAGAAAGAGACAGGAACAGAAGGGGGAGGGGAGAAAGAGGGAGGGAGAGACGGGGGAAAGTGAGAGGGAGGGAGGGAGAGTGAGAGGGAGAGAGAACAGGGAGAGTGAGAGGGAGGGAGAGTGAGAGAACAGGGAGAGTGAGAGAGAGGGAGAGAGGGGGGAGAGTGAGAGGAATGGAGAGAGAGGCAGGGAGAGAGAGAGGGAGAGAGAACAGGGAGAGTGAGAGGGAGGGAGAGAACAGGGAGAGTGAGAGAGAGGGGAAGAGTAAGAGGGCGGGTGAGAAAGAGGGAGAGGGCGGGTGAGAAAGAGGGAGAGGGAGGGAGAGAGAGGCAGAGGGACAGGGGGAGAGTGATGGAGGGAGGGAGGGAGAGAGAGACGGAGAGGGAGGGAAAGAAAGAGGGAAGGAGAAAGAGGGAGAGAAGGGGGAGAGTGAGAGGGATGGAGAGAGAGGCAGGGAGAGAGGAAGAGTGAGAGGGAGGGAGACAGAGAGAGAGGGAAAGAGAGGGAGAGAGGGGGGGGAGTGAGAGAGAGGCGGAGAGAAAAAGGGAAAGAGAGAGAGGAGAGAGAGAGAGGAGAGGAGAGAGGGAGAGAGACACTGAGGCGAGTGTAAGATAGACAGACAACCGATGAAGACAGAGAGAGAGAAATGGAATGATACGTGAGTAAATCAGAGAGACGGAGAACAACATGAGACTGGAACAAACGGACGGACATTCAGACTTACAGACAGACACACACACACACACACACACACACACACACACACACACACACACACAGAACTCATTCCTGATCCTGTACCACGGTGTGTACCCACATCACAGGCTGCTGCGTATTTCTATCGATCGGATGCTTTCTGTTTCCTGCTTTAACTCTTTGAGAACAACCTCCAAATGAACTTCTCCAAATGTGAAATTGACGCAACAGCGAAACGAGATTGCCTACGCATTGCGCAACGTTGGTCTTACAGTTTTCAGAAATTCAACAGAGAGACAGACAGACAGAGACAGAGAGAGAGAGAGAGAGAGAGAGAGAGTGTGTGTGTGTGTGTGTGTGTGTGTGTGTGTGTGTGTGTGTGTGTGTGTGTGTGTGTGGAGAAGACAGAGAGGGAGAGGGAGAGTAGATAAAGGGAGAGAAGAAGGAGGGGGAGGCAGAGAAAAAGAGGAGTGGGTGAGAGAGATAGTCAACCAGCCAGCTAGACCCCACCCCCGCCCCTCCCACCCTCCACACACACACACACACACACACACACACACACACACACACACGCCCACACGCCAATCAATGACCAATATACACTCATACGACTTACAAAGAAACACACAAACGGAAACAGTCGATATTCGGATCTGGGATTGACACATGCTTAGTGAAAACAGAGAGACAGACAGACAGAGCCGGAGAGAGAAAGAGAAAGGGGGAGACAGACAGACAGACAGACAGACAGAGAGAGAGACAGAGAGAAAGAGACAGACAGAGAGAGAGACAGACAGAGAGACTCAGAGAGAGAGACAGAGACAGACAGAGACAAACAGAGAAAGGGAGGGGGGAGGGAGGAGAGAGAGGGACGACTCAAAAGCGTTATTAAAGGTAAAAGATCTCAGGCATTGCCAGGTCTTCCAGTCTGTCTATGTAGCATCTTCATCATCATCATCATCATCAAGATCACCATCATCAACAAGGACAACAATGATAACAACAATCATGACATCAGATAGATACAGAGACAGTGACACTGTGATGAGACGGAAACAGACGGATCGAGAAAACACACACACACACACACACACACACACACACACACACACAGAGAGAGAGAGAGAGAGAGAGAGAGAGAGAGAGAACAAACAAAACACACACACACACACACACACACAGAGAACAAACAAAACACACACACACACACACATAGAAAGAACACACACACACACACACACACACACACACACACACACACACACACACAGAACAAACAAAACACACAGAGAGAGAGAGAACAAACAAAACACACACACACACACACACACACACACACACACACACACACACACGTGTGGAGACGTGGACTGATGTCAACAAGACAGCCACGAGTCAGTGGGGCCAATTTATTCCAGTCTCCTACTGATAAACACTGGCTGACGACCGCATCACACACACCACAGATTCCAGACACTGACATCACTTCCGCTTCATTCCCTCCCTTGACGAGATTCTCGTGAGACATGATCCGCGGCCTCAGCGGTTTGTGTATCTACTGCCCGGAGGTCCAAGTTCAAATCCTTGTCGTCCCGAAAGGTTTGAGGCAGAATACAAATCATTCGTGAAGGAACTAATTGACGGGAGAGTTCTCTCTCTCTCTCTCTGTCACTCGTTCTCTCCACCCTCCCCCCCTCTCTGTGTGTGTGTGAGAGTGTGTTTGTGTGTATGCGTGCGTGCGTGCGTGTGTGCGTGCGTGCATGTATGTGTGTTATCACCACACTTTATGTTGGCTTCAATTCAAAACACAGCAGAATAATGAAAACAAATGCTAGGATGGCAGTTATATATATGGTGGGAATAAGTAATGTGATTTTACACCATCGCCTCCAATTGAATAAGTATCTCATTCGCCATCCGATTCCGATAAAGCCAACCATTTCCAAAGAGAAAAATTCGTGGCTGTTTTGGTATCTGAACTAAACACAAACGGAATACTGGAACGCACCTGAAAACACACACACACACACACACACACACACACACACACACACAACACACACACACACTTTCTGCCTACTTCTCTTCCTACTGCCTGGTACGGTGCCCTGCAGAATGGTCTTTGAGAGCCCGTCGGATCTTGTGACGTGTCCGTACCATTCAAGCTTCCTCCTCATGATGACGGAGAGGAGGTCATCGTGGGGACCAATGGCTTGGGTGATCTTCTGGCGGACCTCAGTGTTCCGCTACATCACACAAAATGCACATGCCTGACCATCGCATAACCCTATCCTAGGTTTGTGTAAAACTTCCAACATAAAAACGCAGTAAAATAATTCATACAAAATAAACAAAAAAGCAAGCACACAAACATATAGTGTAGAGACACGTAGGATGAATCTGACTGAAATAAAAACAAGAACGACAACTGGCCACACTGATGGAGAGAAGAAAAACAAAAAACACGAAGCTCGTCAAAGGACAAGATGACCAAAACTGGGGACACCTTTGATCAGATTATTCTCTCGGCTAAACATTTCGAGTAAATGAAATTAAAACACATCCGAGAGGTTTTAGCAACAAAACTTGAATTCCAAGTTTAAAAGAAATGTTTCCTTCATGTTAAGCAGATTGTGTTCAAAATCAAAGCGACTTAAGCCAAACAGGTAAAAAGAAATGCAGTTATATTTCATTTTTCACTCTTTCTCATGCCTTTTTTTCCCTCGTTCGTCACAAACGTTTGTTGTGTTCTGGCTTGTATTATCGCCCACAAATATGAGGTCATTTTCCTAAAAGAAAAAGGAGTAATGACGAAACAATACTGCTGGTTTTGATTGTGATCAAGCCCTGCATTTCCTGGAGAGAGAATCTGTGGCTTTATTCCAATCTTGTTTTGCCTCTCTTTCATTGCCTTTCGGATTTCTATCGAATGAAGCCTTCTTTTGTTCATTACTTTTTTTCATTTTCCTTCCTTCGTTCAAGCTGGCTCAGGAGGCCCCAACACAGCTCATGCAGCTCAGGGCTACAGCGAATTGTCTGCGGCAGATTTTGCAGAGGTGTTCTGTTCATTCTTTTTATTTGCATCTTGTAAAATTAGACATCAGGTTCCTTGTTGGGTTTTAACCCAAAAAAAGGGGGACATAAATCACATCTGATGAAGAAATATTTTTTTTCTTCACTTAATGTCTTCATGCACGAGGGTGGATACTATAGTGGTGGAGAAAGATACAGAGTAAGACAGAGAAAACAAGAGAGACAGACAGAGACAGAGACAGACAGATAGACAGACAGACAGACAAAGACAGGCAACAAAAACAGACAATACAAAGAAACAGACAGACAGACAGAGACAGAATCAGACTGGAACACAAAGAGAGACATAGGCAGACATACAGGGATGCACAAAGAAAGAAGAGACAGACAGGCAGACAGATAGACCGACAGAGTGAGAGACAGACAGACAGACAGACAGAGAGATGAACACATCGAGTGGAGGGGAAAGAAGTCAATGCCACAATCTGATGTCAGTGATTCCCCTTGCCTGCCCACCACTACCACCCCCTTCCCCACCACTACCATCTTTCTCCCTCTAATTCCCTAACTCCCATAGCTCCCCCCTCCCTCTCCCTGCTTTGTATTTCCTGAGAAAACAAGGTGTAGCAGATTGTGTGTGTGTGTGTGATGAATGGAGCAGAGATAGAGACAGGAAGCCTGGTTTCCTCAACGTCCCCCTGTCCATGGATCAGACTGTTCCGATCCATCACTGGCTGGGGACTGGCTGTCTTCAACCCTGGCTGGCTCTCTGCGTCTTACAACAATCTTTTGTTTTATATCTCTTTTCTGTCCACGCGACTTTGTGAAATCTATCTCAGACCAGTTCTGAAATTGATACTGTTGTTACGATGTCGAATATCAATAAGACAGTCAGGCCAGATGTGGTGCCATCAAACTGAAACATGTTTTTGCAAGAAGATGTTTCAAACAATGCAGAAAACAAAGGTGAATAACCACTGTATGTGACTTGTTAAAACTGTATTTGGCGACCAAGATAATATGGAGAGTTGGTCTAGTGAACGTGTCCACCTGGGAAAGCGAGAGAATGTGAGCTCACCAGTTCAAATCCCACACGCACCAGTATTTTCTCCCCCTCCACTGGACACAGTGGTGGGCTGGACGCTAGTCATTCTGAGTAGACGATAAACCGTGGACCCGAGTGCTCCATGCACTTAGCGCACGTAGAAGAACCCACTGCGACAAAACGGTTGTTCCTGGCAAAATTCTGTAGAAAATTCACTGTTGTAGGACCACACACACACTTGTAGGCAGACAAAAAAATGGGTGGCGCTATCAATGTGGCGACACGCTCTCCCCGTGGAGAGCAGCCCGAATTTCACACAGAGAATTCTGTTGTCACAAAAGAGTAATACAAAACAATACAATCTGAATAATACGTATTCAAGTGTATCTGTGCATGGGTCCATCAACCTTGGAGAAAAAAAACCCATGCTAATCTAACGTGGAATTCACCATCATTCATACTGAGACTTGGAAACCAAAGTAAGACATCAATATATCTCAAGTGTGAAACCAAAAACCAACATGATAGCAATGCCAAAACTAAAACAAATGATTGAAAGCCTTGCATGCATGTCACCCTGTCCAGAACTCCCGGCCAGAACAATGCAGTAGCCAGTGAGGGGGGAGGGAGGGGGAAAGACACAAAGAAACAGAACATGAAACAGACACTGAAAACTCTGCATGGAAACAAGGAGAGCATCAGGAAGACACAGGAAAGAAACAAACACGCAGACAGATGGATAAATCGACAGACAGATGGATAAATCGACAGACAGATGGATAAATCGACGGACAGATGGATAAATCGACAGACAGATGGATGGATCGACAGACCAAACTACATTGTAGAGATCGAAGGCAGGAGAAGAAAAAGAAAGCCGTATGTACCTGCCCCTTGCCAAGAAACGTGATGCCTCCACACACACACACACACACACACACACACACACACAGAGAGAGAGAGAGAGAGAGAGAGAGAGAGAGAGAGAGAGAGAGAGAGAGAGAGAGAGAGAGAGAGAGACATTCCCAAGATTTGTAAGTTCGCTGGTTGAGTAGTGAGTTTGTTGTTTTATTTTTTTCACACTTTTGTGGTGAAAATTCAGGAGAGAAGAATACGGAACGTTGTGATGACATGAGGTATGGGTGGTGTTGGGGAAGGGAATAG
Organism: Babylonia areolata; assembly: GCF_041734735.1. Classification (NCBI taxonomy): domain Eukaryota; kingdom Metazoa; phylum Mollusca; class Gastropoda; order Neogastropoda; family Buccinidae; genus Babylonia; species Babylonia areolata. Next base: position 38,905,649 of record NC_134879.1, read on the forward strand.
ATTTTCGTCTAAGATTACAATTGTGGATAGATGTTAGACAAAAGAACGAACGAACGAACGAACACACACACACACACACACACACACACTCACTCACTCACCCACGCACACACGCACTCACACACACACACACACACGTACATACACGCCCCTCCCCCCCCCTCACAAACACACACACACATTCTCTCTCTCTCCCTCTCTCTCTCACACACACACACACACACTCACACACAACCCCACCCTCACACACAAACACACACACACAGGCACACACACACACACAACCCCCTTGCACACACACACACACAACCAGGTCCACACACTCGACACTGCTCATCCTCACCTGTAGTCCACCCCCCCATCCCCCACACCAAAGTGTCCCTATTCTGTTTGTCGTGTGTGGGGAAAGGCACAGGACAGGTGAAGAAAACTGCACTTTCCCCTCGATCGGAACTGAATTTTCAGCGCTTAGTGACAGAGAAAGAAAGAGAGGTGCTGAAGGAAGGAAAAGATAGAAAGAGACAGAGACTGAGACAGACAGACAGGCAGGCTGCAACACACAGGGACAGAGACAACAAAACGGACAACGACACACAGAGTAAGGGGAAAGAAGTCAATACCAGAATCTGATGTCAGTGATTCCCCTTGCCCGCCCTCTACCACCACCACCACCACCACCCACCCACCCCTTCCCCACCACTACCATCTCTCTCCCTCCTATTCCCTAACTCCCATAGCTCTTCCCCTTCCTCCCTCCGCTTTTTATTTCCGGGGGTGTGTGGGATGTGGGGTGTGTGGGGTGTGTGTGTGTGTGTGTGTGTGTGTCTGTGTGTGTGTGTGTGTAACTGCTCCAAACTAAACTGAACTTGATCAACTCAAATGAATAAAGCTTGCTTCTTCCAGAATTTTTTTAAAGCCTCAACTTGAACGTTTCAAACAGGCGTCTTCATTCAATCAACATAAATCGAGTGTGCTTCAATTCCTAACAACCCCAGCGTTTGATGATGACCTGAATGCTGAACACCTCATCACCATGCACACACCTTGCACTCTGTTCACCTCTGGCAGAAAGGAATGGATAAGAAAGGAGTGACCTGTCTCCACACTCTGTTCACCTCTGGCAGAAAGGAATGGATAAGAAAGGAGTGACCTGTCTCCACACTCTGTTCACCTCTGGCAGAAAGGAATGGATAAGAAAGGAGTGACCTGTCTCCACACTCTGTTCACCTCTGGCAGAAAGGAATGGATAAGAAAGGAGTGACCTGTCTCCACACTCTGTTCACCTCTGGCAGAAAGGAATGGATAAGAAAGGAGTGACCTGTCTCCACACTCTGTTCACCTCTGGCATGAAAAGAATGGATAAGAGAAGGAGTGACCTGTCTCCAGCCTGTTGTCAGAAGACTCCCTTCTGCTGTGTCATTACAGTTGGACGAAATTTCTTTGGACTTGTATGTCATTCTGATAATGAGGATAATGATAACGAAGAGCTCTTCTATAACGCTGTTCCCTTCCCTCAACAGAGAGGCTCACGGCGCGTCAAAAATGAAATATAACAATTAAGTAACAATTCTCTGGGAAAGTCAAATAACAATCACTCATGGCCCACCAGAAACTACATTGTTACAAGAGAGAAGCAACAATCATAAGAAAAATAATCGACCACGAAGAAACAGTCACCGTACCCGCTTCATAAACACCACACACGCACACGTACACACACACTCTCTCTCTCTCTCTCTCTCTCTCTCTTACACACACACACACACACACACACACACATATATATATATATATATATATATATATATATATATATATATATACACACACAGAGAGAGGGAGAGAGAGAGCACCTCCACCCACACATACACACACAACACTGGAAAAAGGTAGTACGTCCCTCATACTAACAGCAATTCAGACCCAAATGATACTAATCTGTAATTCAAATGCAAGGCAAAAAAGGGATAAGTTTTCAGCTGGGACAACTGAAAAGACACGTCATAAACTCCCACCATCATCAGTAAGGTTTTCATTGACAGTCCCCTGGAAATGAGTAAAATAAATGTTGGAGATCAGCATTCAGCAGAGTATTAAAGCTAAAAGCGAGTGTGTTGCCGGCAGAACTGAGAAACACGAGGGACCACTGTTGTGGTATGGGAGAGTTAGCCGAGAGGGTTGGGACTGTCATCCAATCCATTTCTGTTTCGGTCTGTCTGTGTCTGCAGGCAATGTCCACGCAGACAGTCAAAAGTCATCTTTCAGGATTAGGGAGAAGAACTGACAATGAAAGCACAAGGGAATGATGTGGT
>NC_134879.1:38912960-39015460 GCF_041734735.1 Babylonia areolata
GTTCGTCAATGGATCTCACTGTCTGTCTGCCTGTCTAACCCTCTTTTAATGACTGAATCGTGACTGTACATAACGAAACACAATGCAAAAAAACAACAACAAAAAACAAACAAAAAAATCAGTAGGGTCAGTATACCTACGCATTATCCTCATAAATCTCTCTCTCTCTCTCTCTCTCTCTCCCCTCCCTCCCTCCCTAGCATATTTTGATATGCTAGGAACATCAGAAAGAAAAAAGAAACAAACAAACAACAACAAAAACCCAGAAAAACAAAACCTCTAGGCATGACGTATTCCAAAAATGATTTCCGATAGTTGAGCTGCTCTGAATTTGCCGGATGGCCAAAGTTTCTCTGTTTTCTTCTCGTTATTGTATATTTCGGATTGTCGAGAATACTGTTTCTTTTTCGTTTCGAAATGATTTCTTTTTCTCCTTTCCTTTTATCCAAGGATAACTGATGGCCGGTGTAAGTGCGATCAAGCTGATAAGTTGCTTTTTGACTTTATTTCGTTCCATACTCTGCCCGCATTGCCACAGGCTATGGTGTGCAACAACAATACACTTTCAAAGTGTCAAAAGTGACAAAGTGTCTTTCCAGCCCTTTCCCCTTCTCTTTCTCTCTGTCTCTGTCTCTCTCTCTCCATCCATCCCCATTACACCCTCACTCTCTCCCTGACTATACATCTCTCAAAGAATCAGCCACCACCAAACTTTACTTCACACACACACACACACACACACGGACATTCCATTATAAAATTAAACTCATCACCAATCACAGACATGTTACAAACCTTACAAAGCCGTAACTCTCGTAGTATGCCTTTGTGTCTCCCTGTTTCTATTTCCAGCTTATGATTACTACTTCGAAATCTGAAGAAGCTGATTACGTAATTATCAGGCATTTGACATATTTTTCTCTACCAAACATACACACACGCTGCACGTGCGCGCGCGCGCACACACACACACACACACACACACACACACACACGCTGCACGCACGCACACACTCCTTAAACTAATAGCAATGATTTGCTAGTTTTGTACGATGATAATTGTAGCACTTCTTATTCTACTACTGTTCAGTTCTTCTCAGTAAGCTAAATCCATCTATATTAACTTCTCTTTTGTTTTTCAATAATCTATATTCTTTGTTAATTCATGATAATTTTAAAACTGAAAACACGCACGCACGCACGCACTCAAAATCGCCGATGAGTAGAGCTGTCTCCTTCGACCTCATTCTGACAACCACACACCACACACACCAGTCAAGATAACTGAACAAAGATAGATAAAAAAAAAAATAATAATAAAAAAAGACAAACAAAATATAATCCTCCAAAGCCCTCAATGACAAGCCCACTTCCCTAAATATAACAATTCTAACCCCTCTCCTCATTCTTCTGAATACTGAGTGGCATTTTTGCCTACTTCAAGACAAAGCGAAAAAGATAATAGCAGAGAAACAGAATCAATAATTTCTTTCTTTTCTTTTTTTTTCTCTCATTGTCACCGAAATGCACAGATGACCTGGTACATCTATCTACACGTGCATCACGAAACTACATTCCGTCCATCTTCCATTATTCTTCGCAGGCATGTCCGAAACACACACACACACACAGTGTGTGTGTGTGTGTGTGTGTGTGTGTGTGTGTGTGTGTGTGTGTGTGTGCGTGCGTGCGTGAGCGTGTGTGTGTGTGTGTGAGTGGTGAGTGAGTGAGTGTATGTGTGTATGTGAAGGAGAGACTGCGCAGTAGGGGAAATAACCCATGCGCGGCAAGCAAGAGCGGTGTGAGGTTGTTTCCCTTGAAACGCATTTTATTATGACGAAGCCAGTTCCTGTGCTTCTCTTTCTTGGACACTGCTGCAGACCATGAAGGCGATATACCACCACGACTACAACTACTACTGCTACTACTACTATCGCTGCTGCTGCTGTTGCAACTACTTCCACTATTACTACTACTACTACTGCTGCTGCTGCTGTTGCAACTACTACTCCTGCTGCTGCTGCTACTATTACTACTACTGCTGCTGTTGCTGCTGCTGCTGTTGCAACTACTATTACTACTACTACTGCTGCTGCTGCTGTTGCAACTACTGCTATTACTACTACTTCTGCTGCTGTTGCAACTACTGCTACTATTACTACTACTACTGCTGCTGCTGGTACTACTACTACTTCAACATAATCATCATCATCATCATCAATCATCATGATAATGATGTTGATGATGATGATTATCATTATTATCATTATTATATTATTAATGCAGATTGTCGCCTACACCTGCCAGGCAGCGGGTTAATGGAGTTTGCAATAAAAACGTTATGCTTACATAAACATCCTTACACTGATCAAGTGCTTCACACACCAACAAGCTAATGCACACACGCGTGCGCGCGCATGTGTTTATACGTGTGATTGTGCGTGTGTGTTGTATTTGTGTGTGTGTGTGTGTGTGTGTGTGTGTGTGTGTGTGTGTGTGTGTGTGTGTGTGTGTGTGTGTGTGCACGCACGCACACGCGCGCGTATGCACGAACTCGCGTGCATGTAAGTGCATACATATTTTTGTCTCTTTGTCTTCATTCTCTTCGTCCCTCTCTCTCCTTTTCGCGTGCAGAACAGTACACGCACGTGTACGTGTTCATGTCTCTTTATACGCGTGCATGTACATGTGCCTGCACGCGCATGTGTGAATGTATGTTTCGCGCCACGGCACTTGCGTATGCGCGCGCACGTGAATCTGTGCATGCATGCGTCAGCCGAAAAGCTGTGTACAAGAGCACGTGCGAGAGCGAGGTGTGTGCTGTGGGGAGGGGGGGGGGGGGGGGGGGGGGGGGGGCGAGCGGGGCGGTGATGTGAAGGGTCAGTCTGTCCGGCCTGTGGTCAGTGTTCCGTGGTGGTCAGTGCACAGTTCGATTTTACCTGAATGTCTTCGGTTGTTCTTAGATATCTCTTCAATCTATACAGTAATAACAGACATCAGAACCAATACTTGAAAAGCATTCATACTGTCTGATCAAGTTGTTTCTGGTTTAACCAGCACAGTTTCAGTTTTTCACTTTTCAGGTTCTCAAGGAGGCGTCACTGCGTTCGGACAAATCCATATACGCTACATCACATCTGCTAGGCAGATGCCTTACAGCAGCATAGCCCAACGCGCTGATTCAGGCCTTGATTGCATGCTTATGTATTTGTGTTTTTGTTTTTTTTTCCTCCCCTCAAGGCCTGACTAAGTGTGCTGGGTTACGCTGCTGGTCAGGCATCTGCTTGGCAGATGTGTAGCGTATATGGATTTGTCCGAACGCAGTGACGCCTCTTTGAGCTACTGAAACTGAAACTGTATTTGTGTACCTATCACAGTGGATTTATTTTTACATAATTTTGCCAGAGGACAACACTCTCGTTGCCATGGGTTCTTTTTCAGTGCGCCAAGTGCATGCTGCACACGAGACCTCGGTTTATCGTTTTCATCCGAAAGACTAGATGCTCAGTTTGATTTTCCAGTCAAACTTGGGAGAAAGGGCGAGAGCGGGATTCGAACCCACACCCTCACGGACTCTCTGTACTGGCAGCTGAGCGTCTTAACCATTCTGCCACCTTCCAGCACAGTTTTGATGTACATCCTTCATGGTTCAAACAGAAAGTGAAACGCTGTTTAAAAGATAAGTTTTTGCAACAACAACAACAAAAATATATATATTGATATAGACATGTCGATAACGATACTCCTTCTTCACCTCTCCCGTAGTCTGGGTTCAGACCGTTGGGGCACCGCTGCTGACCTGGCCACCACCCCTCTCCACTCTTCACGGTTTTCTGATTTCCTCAGGGCGTCACCGAGCGTCAAGCCTGTCCACCCCCGGATGTTGTCTTCCCATCTCTTCTTCTGCCGTCCTCTCCTTCTGCCTCCTTGTACGGTGCCTTGCAGGAACGTTTTGGCAAGACCAGATGATCGGGAGATGTGTCCAACGATACTATGTATATTAATTACTGGATGTTTAAACCAAACTTTGGTCAAGATGCTTATTATACAGTTTTACCAAATAATTGTGTAATTGGGTTAGTTAGTTTAGAACAACTAATAATCCTTTGCCTGCTAATAGACTGCGTTTTGACAATTAACCCAGAAATGAAAGAATCTGTGATAAATGCTCCACAAACGACACTGCTGATGAGTTTCACTATTTGTTTGTTTGTCCTTTTTTTGAAAGCATCAGACAAAAATATTCATCTAGATATTATAGAATTCGCCCGAACTCCATTAAATTCTACCTTCTGTTTTCTAAGAAAAAAACAACAACAAAAGAATACTGTTAAAACTTAAATCCTTGGTTTCTGCTATACGTAGCTCTTTTCATTAATGTTTTGTCTATTGATACAATTTTTGTGGTTGATTTTTTGTTGTTGTTTCTTTTGTTTGTGTGTATTATGAGTGAAACAGTACTTGTCAATGTGTAGATTAAGTAATTTAACGAATGAGCCTACTTCTTGCTTTTGACACCACACTTTTTTTTATATCAATAGGATATGTGTAAAAGATGAATGTATGCAATGTTTCAATGCCCCCGGGGGCACACCAAATAAACTCCTTGCCTTGCCTCGCCTTGCCTTGCCTTGCCTGACACAAACCGACCCTCACAACGACGACAGAAAACAAAATTTATTCTGACAAAAAGAGCAACACCACGTAGTATCAGCTTCGCGGAGGAAAGTATCCCTTTACACCCAAAATTGAAATCGATTTTCCGTCGGTCTTAAAGCGTGTTCAAAGCGCAGGTGTCGCGCGTATTCGTGTGTGTGTGTGTGTGTGTGTGTGTGTGTGTGTGTGTTTGTGCGTATATATCTGTGTGTGCGCATGTGTGTATGTGTATGAATGTGTGCGTGCATGCGCACGTGTGTGTGTGTGTGTGTGTCTGCGCGCGCGCGGGCACGTGTGTGTGTAGGCGAGAGCACCCGCACGTGCACTTATGTGGCAATGTGCGTCTGTGTTCGTGCGGTGCAGGGGAGGGAGGAGGGGGGTGAAGAGAGGTATCTAATTTCACAGAAAATGGCAGAAAATGTCGTGTCACGATGCCTATAGCTATCTACCATTATTATTGTTTCATAAGGAAAAAAAAAAAGCCAACCAGTGTCAACAGTGTGTCTCCATATCAACAACACCTCTTCACAACTTAAATAAATATATAAATATGAAAATAAATAAAGGTATCAAAAAAGCTAACCAACAACAAAGTTGGCTGCCATTGTGATACAAAGAACGCCATGGCAGTATTTTTTTTTTTTGGGGGGGGGGGATAAAATCAGTACATAACACCAAGGGGAGGAAAAAAACCACTCTCGCCAACCTTCTCGTCTTCTGCAAGAGAGAATGAAAAAGATGTGTACCTATCGATTGCTGACAACTTTTCAGTGAACTTCAGCCATTGGTTGTGTAGCTGTCTTTCAAACACACACACACACACACAGGCGCATATACTGATTGTACTTTACGTACACTCACAGACGCACGCACAAACGCAAACACACACATACACACTTCTCGGAAGGTGCACAAGAGTGCACGCACTAGTATCCAGACTTGGAGCTTCCAGTGTGTGTATGTGTGCACACTTGCGTGCGTGTATGTGCGTATCTGCGTACGTGCGCGCGTGCTTACATTCGTGCGTGCGTGCACGTGTGTGTGAGTGTGTGTGTGTGTGAGAGAGAGAGAGAGAGAGAATCAGTGTTTGCATGCGTGCGCGCGAGCGCACGCGTGCGTTTGCGTACGTGCGTCTGTCTGTCATTCTGTCTGTCTGACCAGCAGCTGGTCAGGCATCTGCTTGACAGATGTGGTGTAGCGTATATGGATTTGTTCGAACGCAGTGACGCCTCCTTGAGCTACTGAAACCGAAACTGTCTGTCCCCCCACCCCCAACCCTTGCCCCCTCCCGACCCCTTCCCCCCCTCTGTCTTTTACATTGACATGACGCTTTCTACAATAGCCGGTACAGCCTCTTCACACCATGCCACACACTGTGACGCCCTGTGCCTAATGACCCTCACCACACATGCAGGGTGTGCAGGTCTCAGCAGGTCTTGACGTTTCCCTCATGTCTGATTTGTTGCCTTGTTGTTGGATGCGGTCACGATATCGTGAGCGTCGTCTGTCTGTTGCTGCCTCTGTGTGTGTGTGTGTGTGTGTGTGTGTGTGAGATAAATGATTTCCCTCCGTCTCTCTCTCTCTTTCTCTCTATGTGTGTGTATGTGTGTGCGATAAATTATTTCCCTCTATCCCCCCCCCCACCCACCCACCCCATGTATTAAAAAAAAAAAATTACACGACGATGCTAAACTTGAACAGCCGAAGAACATCTGAAGTCTGTCTCCTTCAGTACCAGTCTCTTAAAGCCAGCACCAACGATCATTATCTGAAAACGCAAACGACGGTCTAGCAGTGGACAGACACCCAACGACAACAGACACACATCTGTCGAGGAACTATTTGTTTCTCTCCTCTTGCCCGACTTTTTACTTCCTAAAGGTTAACGGCACAGATTATCACAGGGAGGCCGAAGGCACTTTTGTATGTAAGACTATATATATATATATATATGTGTGTGTGTGTGTGTGTGTGTGTGTGTGTGTGTGTTACTGACGAATAACTGGTCAACGGATTGAATAAAACGCCCAGATACTTGGCAATTATGACAAAAACCTTCATTTTGCACAAAACAAAACTCCCACTGTGAATGTGGGAGGGTGAGGAAGAAACACCGCTGGTTTGCAATGCTCAGCTGTGACACACACAAACAAATGCCAAACAAAAATATACCTCGGCTATACCTGAACTCATAACTGCTCAAAGTGTAGCTTGATTGAATCAATATATGCACGAAACTTGTTAATTTTTTTTCTGTCTTACACTTTTAGCAATGATTTGCTAGTTTTGCACGATTGTAATTGTAGCACTTTTTATTCTACTTCTGTTTAATTCTTCTCAGTAAACTAAATCCTTCTATTTCTTCTCTTTTGTTTTTCAATAATCCATATCCTTTGTTAATTCATGAGAATTTTAACACACACACACACACACACACAGACTCACTCACGCACGCACGCACGCGCGCGCGCACACACACACACACGGTGCCTTGACTAGTGTCGACTAGTGTCTGTCAGCTGTGTTTCTTTCTTTCCGTTACACGACCAACATCGATTTGCCGATGACTCTGTCGTGGTTCATGCAAACTGGGTATTTTCGTGTTTCCATAACCCACCAAATACTGACATGGGTTACAGGATCTTTAACATGCGTATTTGATCTTCTGCATGCGTATACACACGAAGGGGGTTCAGGCACTAGCAGGTCTGCACATTATGTTGACCTGGGAGATCGAAAAAAATCTCCACCCTTTACCCACCAGGCGCCGTTGCCGAGATTCGAACCCGGGACCTTTAGATTTGAAGTCCAACGCTTAAACCCATCGGCTATTGCGCCTTGGTGTTGATGATGTGAATCACCTCACGTCGTTTTTCAGAATGGGGGGACCACACGCCAAATGACATTTCTCACGATGCTTCTTTCCTCGTCAGATGTCATGTATATAAGACGTTAAAAGGAAAGAAAGAAAAAGAAAGAAAGAAAGAAAGAAAGAAAGAATAGAGATGAAACATGCAAAAAAAAAAAAAAAGTATTTGTTTCTCCAGCACAGTAGACTGAAACCAGAACTGCAGCTTGCGCCGTGTGTCAGACAGCCTGCACAAGTCACACAGTCTACCAAAAGGCAAGAACCTCGAATGCCGCATGTCCTTCCACGCTAAGGTCTGATGTTGTTTACTTAGTGACATAGATTTAAATTAACAAAATATGTCGGACCCTTCCCTGTTCCGAAGAAATACTGACCGTACTCAAGCTGTATTGATGTCACGACGCTGCTGAAAACGTCTCCTCCGAAATGAACGACAATGTCAATTCAAAATGTCGACGACGACGAATCTTACGCTTTGCATGACTTAACGTCGGCTTCTCAACACAGAACGTATTCGCTTTCCTTCCTTCCAACAGCAAGCAGAACACAGAGTGCAGGTGATCTGACAAGAACAGGGAGGAAAGACCTCATTTTCTTAATTCACCCTTTGCCTTGAAGCAACAGACAGCAAGGCCCAGTATTTGGTTCCTCGGAAAATCAACTTTCCACTCTGCAATGAGGCAGACAACACACCTGAAAGAGTCGACAACACGCTGAAATCACACACACACGCACACACACACACACACACACAGGCGATAGAAACAAGAGAAACACGAAAATCACGTGCTCAATACCTTTTACTGCCCTCTTCGTTGACGTGAACTGTAGCTCATTTGAAAAAAAACTGGAAAATGACGACCTTGCTCCTGGTGTCACCACCACCCTCCTCTCCCCAATCCGTCTTCACACTCCTCGTTGTTTCAAGGTGGTGGTGGTGGAGGTGGTCATGCGTGAATCACTTGTTTACCATGTCAATTTCACTTGTTAAAGTTGTTTGTTTCGCATTTGAGTCGGTTTTTTTGGGGTTTTTTTTTTATCCATTTGATCTTTTGTTGTTCTGTCTTCTGTGTCAATATGTCAATTTGTTTATCGATTCCTTTTCTTTCCCTCAAATATGTCAGAGTGAATTGTTTGAACTGGCTTGCCTTTGACTTGCTCAGCTTGTAGTGTACATTAATTGGCTAAGTTGAAGTATTAATTTGTTGATCGTTTCACTGAATGACTGAATCACTTCTGGTAGTCATAAATACAGACACTGGATAGCCATCGCCATTCTAAAGTAGTGGAAAATTACAGTGAGTACAACGGCGAAGGGGGAGAGCGGGGAGTGGGGTAAGGGTGAGATAAACGGGGAGTGAGGTAAGGGTGAAATAAACGGGGAGTGAGGTAAGGGTGAGATAAACGGGGAGTGAGGTAAGGGTGCAATAAACGGGGAGTGAGGTAAACGGGGGAGTGGGGTAAGGGTGAGATAAACGGGGAGTGAGGTAAGGGTGAAATAAACGGGGAGTGAGGTAAGGGTGCAATAAACGGGGAGTGAGGTAAGGGTGAGATAAACGGGGAGTGAGGTAAGGGTGCAATAAACGGGGAGTGGGGTAAGGGTGAGATAAACGGGGAGTGGAGTATGGGTGAAATAAACGGGGAGTGAGATAAGGGCGAGATAAACGGGGAGTGAGGTAAACGGGGGAGTGGGGTAAGGGTGAAATAAACAGGGAGTGGGGTAAGGGTGAGATAAACGGGGAGTGAGATAAGGGTGAAATAAACGGGGAGTGAGATAAGGGTGAGATAAACGGGGAGTGAGATAAGGGTGAAATAAGCGGGAAGTGGGGTAAGGGTGAGATAAACGGGGAGTGAGATAAGGGTGAAATAAACGGGGAGTGAGATAAGGGCGAGATAAACGGGGAGTGAGGTAAACGGGGGAGTGGGGTAAGGGTGCAATAAACGGGGAGTGGGGTAAGGGTGAGATAAACGGGGAGTGAGGTAAGGGTGAAATAAACGGGGAGTGAGGTAAGGGTGAGATAAACGGGGAGTGAGGTAAGGGTGCAATAAACGGGGAGTGGGGTAAGGGTGAGATAAACGGGGAGTGAGGTAAGGGTGAAATAAACGGGGAGTGAGGTAAGGGTGAGATAAACGGTGTGGGGTAAAAGTGAAATAAACGGGGGGTGGGATAAGGGTGAAATAAACGGGGAGTGAGATAAGGGTGAGATAAACGGGGAGTGAGGTAAACGGGGGAGTGGGGTAAGGATGAGATAAACGGGCAGTGAGATAAGGGTGAAATAAACGGGGAGTGAGATAAGGGTGAAATAAGCGGGGAGTGAGATAAGGGTGAAATAAACAGGGAGTGGGGTAAGGGTGAGATAAACGGGGAGTGAGATAAGGGTGAAATAAACGGGGAGTGAGATAAGGGTGAGATAAACGGTGTGGGGTAAAAGTGAAATAAACGGGGAGTGAGGTAAGGGTGCAATAAACGGGGAGTGAGGTAAGGGTGCAATAAACGGGGAGTGGGGTAAGGGTGCAATTAACAGAGAGTTGGGGTGAAATGGAGCGGGGAGTGGGGGTGAAATGGGACAGGGAGTGGGGGTGAAATGGGACGGGGATGGGGGTGAAATGGGACGGGGAGTGGGGATAGGACTGAGAGTAGGGGTGAAATGGGACGGGGATGGGGGTGAAATGGGACAGGGAGTGGGGATAGGACTGAGAGTAGGGGTGAAATGGGACGGGGATGGGGGTGAAATGGGACGGGGAGTGGGGGTGAAATGGGACGGGGAGTGGGGGTGAAATGGGACGGGAATGGGGGTGGAACGGAAAGGGGAGTGGGGTGAAATAGGACGGAGGGTTTGTGATGAAATGGGAAGTGGAGGGAGGGGGGAGAAATGGGAAGTGGAAGGGGGAAATGGAACGGAGTTGGGATGAAAAGAGACGGGGAGAGAGGGGGGAGGGAGAAACCAACTGCTCTGCTGTCCGAGAGATATGACTTCACACACCGACATACAAGTAAAAAAAAATAAATCAATGGATGTCTTCGTGCCAAATCTCATCACCACATTAGCTTACTTTCTACAGGACCAAAGGAAGAAGCATTCGCGCGTATAAGAGAGGAGGAAAAGAAGAAAGGCGAGACACCGATGGAGTGAGAGACAGAGATGGCGAGACAGAGGGACACAACAAGCACAGTGTCATCAGAGTTTGGGAAGAATAATCCTTGTGTGACCAAAGGTTTGCCAGCCGTGAGAATCACTCACTAGTGGCAGTGACAGGATACATCTATCTATCTAGATATATATATATATATATATATATATATATATATATATATATATGTGTGTGTGTGTGTGTGTGTGTGTGTGTGTGTGTGTGTGTGTTTTATGCGTGGGTTTATTCTTTAAGTCTTTGCCAATATCTATCAACAACTGCAGAGCACACACACATATGAAGAGAGATGAAATTAAGAACAAAACTTCTTGCATATTTGACATGTATGATGATAAACTTACACACACACACACACGCACACATACACGCACACACGCACGCAGAAAATAAGAGAGACAGAAACAGGGGGTGGGGAGGGGGAGAGAGAGAACGAGAGAGAGAAAAAATACACGCACGCATAACTGTTTGAAGGTTTAATAAATCATGGTCAACTAACCCATTTTCCAACAACAAAAAATACCTATTTTAATGTGTTTGTGTCAACCATTTTGAAAATGACAGAAGATTTGTGGCAATAAAGTAGTGGCACACACACACACACACACACACACACACACACACACACACACACACAAAAGTGTGTACTTTAAAAAGCTTCAAAATGTGACTAAACATTTCCAGGTTAAAATCTATTCCGGTCTGAGGTCATTGTCCACAATCAGTCCAGAATCCATTGAACAGTTTCAGTTCCTAATTTTGCTAGTTGGTAAGAGTACACCTGCACTAAATCTTCACTAACTGTACCAATACGTCACTGCTCCATCTGCGCTTCACTGAACCGAGGAGACATCATAACGTAGTTTTAACCAAAAATGTCCGTACTTAAAGACAAGTATGAAAGAATCAAAAGTTATCATAAAACGTACTAACATTCACTGATTGTGTGATTATGCTTTAGGATACTGACTGCCCGCTTTACACACAATATCTTTTTCAGTATAGTGAGGGGGTACTTAATTAAACGAAGATCCATTTTACATGGCTTCATTCTGTGATAAAATGACGACGCTGGGAGATGACCATTTACATTTGTACGCACACACACACACACACACACACACACACAAGTATACACACATGTATGCACACACTTACATATACAATGGGGAAAATGAATGTCGACAAATAATGCAATGTTCCCATGAAATCCTACTGATCATATTTCACCATTATATTACAGTCGTCAAAAAAGTAAAGCCCTATTTCCCTTCTGAATAAGTAAACACCCAATGTTTAGGCACCCACCTACCGTCGCTTAAAGCTAGCAATGCAGTCCAAGAATTTCCGTTCTTCAACGAAAACTCAACAACAAAATTATAACAACAAATTCATTCTTCAAACGTCGCTTTTCAATGCAACAGTTTCCAAAACAATTTCGTACCGGGGAAGTATGGATTTCAAAACTTTCATCCCTTTGAAAGTTCAAGAACAAAATTTCAAGAAGAAAAAAAAACCAACACTAGCAAGGTTGTATGAACCAGAATGGTTGTAACTCGCTTACATTCTTCAAAACCCCAACACCATATATTTTAAGAACAGTCTTGCAGTCGATGTCCACATACTAACGAGGTTTTAGAAAGCAAAATGAAGCACTTATTTTTCTGCAGACGCTCTGGGCCGGCCATCCAATAGAATTTGAGAAGAAAAGTCACGTGAGCAAGCTCATGGAGAAGGTGGTGGAGGGGGGGTCCGTTCTGGCCGGCTTTCCTGACGGAGTTGTCGTTCTTGGTCTTCTGGTCCAGGAAAAAAAAGCGTCGGTGTTGTTCTTTTCCGAGTCATTGACAATGGTCAGCCTGTAATAACACAAAGTGCAGTCATTCATCTCATCCTTCATTCTTTTTTGTGTGTGTTTTCATTTCATAACACGCCCATGTGCGTGAATTTGCATGTGTGTGTGTGTGTGTGTGAAAAGAAAAAAAAACCTCAGCCACCTCCACAGAAAACTCACTTTCCTTCAGATGAGAACACACATTCAGATAAAACCCCGACTCACCAAACAACAAAACACCCGCTGTGCATCACCTTTTTCCTTGGGTTTATTTCATTTTATTTTCGTGTCATTACACATTCTTTTATATTTCTACTTTTTTTTTTTAAAGTTTTATAGTTTTATTTAGCGGTATGTTGGTTTTAAAAAAAATTACGTTTTTGTGTCCATGAAGGTAAAAACTGGACACAACCAGAACATGGCAATCAGACCCTTTTACCCAGCTATTCTCCCCACATTTTTTTTTTACTTTCTTCTAATTTATTCCAGTGCTTATTCTTCCTTATTCTCTCGCTCTCTCTTTTTTTAAAATTTTTTATTTATTCTTTCGTTATTCCTGTTCGTGTGTGTTACGCAATCAGAAACCCATTCACCGGGCTAATTCCCCCACAGTTGTAGACTTTATTCAAATTCATGACCTGTCCTGTTTTTGTTGTTGTTGTTGTTTGTTTGTTTGTTTTTCTGTTGTTGTTGGTTTTTTTATACTTTCTTGTTAGAAAGTCTTTTCTTTCTTTCTTTCTTTCTTTCTTTCTTTCCTTCCTTCTTTCCTAACCCCCTCCTTTCTGTCGTCCTTCCCTCCTTCCTTCCTTCCTCCCTTTCTTTTTGTAACCCTGTCTTTCTGGTTTCTTTCCTTTCTTTCTTTCTCCTCATCCCTTCATTGAATTATACCACCTTCTTTGTTTGTGGTTTGGTCTTGCTGAGTACACTTTTCATCCTCCCCTCTGTTTCCCTCTTCGCCCCTTTCATTTTTCTTCCATTTCTATCTTTCTTTATAACTTTTGTCTTCCTTGTCATCGTGTTTTTATTCATGTTTTTTCCCCCCACCATTATTGCCTCTGCATAAAAGAAACATCTCACAGTGAAACAAATGCAAGCACATTAAGAAACATCTCACAGTGAAACAAATGCAAGCACATTAAGAAAGTAACTCAGCCCCCAAAGAAGATTTCGCGAAGAAACCTAATCAGGCTCAAGAATAACACAAAGGAAAACCCAACTACCTCCATGATAACTGCTGCCCGCCTCAGACAAAACCTACCCACTGCCAGAGGGAAACGGCAAACCTTCAGAGAAATATTGCAAATCTTCAGATAATAAATATCACCCGAAGAGAAGAAAATATATACCTTCAGAAAAAAGACGATCCATTTCCAGAGGAAATATATCCAATCTCCAGAGAACCCCCCCCCCCCAAACTTCTTCTCCATAATAAACCTACCTACCTCTAGTTTAAAAACAAAACAAACAACCACTTATTTCCATAACAAATCTACATGCCTCAAGTAAAAACAAACAAACATTACCCCCAAATAAAACTATTCATTACAAGAAACACCAACCTACCAACCTCCACACAAAAGTCACCATCCCAAAGCAAACCCTCACACAACCACAGAGGTATGAAAAGCATACCCACCTCTACACAAACACTCCCCATCTCTACACAAACCTTCTCACTTCCACAGAAACCCCGCCCACCTCCAGAGAACCCTCCCCCACCTACATAGGAGCCCCACCCACCACAACGGAAATCCCGCCTACTTCTAAAGAAACCCCCAGAGGAATCCCACCCACCTCCAGAACACCCTCCACAGAAACCCCACCCAAACCCCAGCCACCTCCAGAGAAACCTCGAGAAACCACACCTACCTCCAGAGATACCTCATGAGAAATCCTACACATATCCTGAGAAACCTCAAGAGAACCCTTAGCCACCTCAATAGAAACCACACCCACCATCAGAGAACCACCCACCCACCTCCAGAGATACCTCATGAGAAATACTACACATATCCAGAGAAACCTCAAGAGAAACCTTACCCACCTCCATAGGAACACTACCCACTTCCAGAGAAACCATGAGAAATCCTACACACATCCAGAGAAACCTCAAGAGAAACCCCACCCACCTCCAGAGAAACGAAACCATGAGAAATCCTACACACATCCAGAGAAACCTCAAGAGAAACCCCACCCACATCCAGAGAAACCATGTGAAATCTTACACACATCCAGAGAAACCTCAAGAAAAACCCCACCCACCTCCAGAGAAACCATGATAAATCTTACACACATCCAGAGAAACCTCAAGAGAAACCCCACCCACCTCCAGAGAAAACCACCCACCACCAAAGTTCCCTCAAGAGAAACCCCCCTACCCATCTCCAGAAAAATCTCAATAGAAACTCCACCTACCTGCACAGAAACCTCAAGAGAAACCCCATACACTTCCAGAGAAACCTCAAGAGCAACCCCACCAAACGATCCACCCATTTCCAGAGAAACCTCAAGAAAAAACCCATCCACCTCCAGAGAAACCTCAAGAAAAAAACCTCACCCACCTCCAGAGAAACCTCAAGAAAAAAAACCTCACCCACCTCCAGAGAAACCTCAAGAGAAACCCCGCCCACCTCCAGAGAAACCTCAAGAGAAACCCCACCCACCTCCAAAGAAGGCCCAAAGTGTCGGGCTGACCCAGGCTATGAGGGCACCCCGTTGGCGTTCTGGGGATCCGGGGAGGAGGAGGAGGAGGCAGTCTTGTCTGGGCGCTTCATGCCCTGGGACATCTTGAAGACGATGTAGTCAAAAACGTGCTTCCAGGCCAGCTCGGTCTCCACCGTGAACTCCTCGGCCAAGGCCTGTCTCAGAGCGTCCCTGATGGCCGGCCACATCAACTGGAACACCAACATGTCAGGTTCTTCGTCACTTCGTAATATTCATGGCCACATCAACTGTAACACCCACAGTCATTTCGTCATGTTCATGGCCACATCAACGGGGGGTGGGGGTGGGGGGGACAGCAAAAAGCATGTAAACGATACCATCCAAATGTGACCATTGCTACTTTAACAAAATGTCTTCAATCACTGATATGTGTGATGAGACAATGAACAAAAGTCCAGTCCACTCCAACCCACACAAGGCAGCAAACGACGTACCAACTTTTACCTTATGGGATGAGTGAAAGGAAATTCAACATTGAACTGTAATAACGACGAAGATGACGATGATGATACTTATTCAAAAAAAATAAAAAAAAAAATAACGAGAAAGCCACTCACTGTGCAACAACAACAACAACAACAAAAATAGCAAACGATCGACAAGAACAAGAAGAATACCATGCAAAAGAATTATATGATCGCTGCTGCACGAGGTCACACGCCATGTTGACTTTTGGCAATGGAATAAGGTACAAGATCAGCACTCTATGTTATAAATGTATTCACAACTCTGCCCCTTCCTATCTATGTGGCTGCCTTCACCTCTACACTCCATCTCGCTCTCTACGATCGGCTTCGATTCACTCTGTTTACGCATACCCAGATTCAAACACTCGACTGTTGGCCGCCGTTCTTTCTCTGTCTCTGGACCTTGTAATTGGAATGAACTTCCTCTTTCGCTTCGTCAGGTCTCCACACTCAGCTCTTTCATGTCTGGCCTTAAAACCCACCTCTTCCCAAAATAGCCTCCCTTCCCTGCCTCTTCCTTGTCTTCAGTTTTTTGTTTGTTTTTTGTTTGTTTGTTTTTTTCCCCTCCAGTTTTAGAGTTATGCATGCGTTTGAATGACTGGTGCGAAAGCGCTTTGATTTGTCTCTGCACAAGATTCAGTGCTATATAAATATAATAATTGTAATTGTAATTGATTCAAGAACTGCCACTTCCACATGATCTTTGTTATGGGGAAAGAAAATGATTTTGTTAACACCACGAGTCTTCAACAACAACTACAACAACAACAAATGATGATGACTGATTCTTGGTTACCGATGATCATCACGTCACGAAAGTTGTCGTCGTCGGGACTTGAAGCAGACGTTCTGTTGACTGAAAAACCATTTTCTTTAAAAGGTTCTGAAGGAATCGAGAACAGCAAGAGCCCGGGTATGGCTACCCACAACGACAAGGAAGAAACGGAGAAAACATAAGCACCAACACTATAAAAAAAAAGATATGTAAATCTTTTTCTCTTCAGACAAGGTTTCCTGATGCTTTTTAACGTGAAGTAAAACAAAAAATGCATGAATCATAAGTTTACCTTCTTTTTCCCTTGTCTTTCTGTCTTTCCTTTCTTTCTGTCTTTCTTTGAAGGCATTACTGCCGACAGGTTAGAGGCCCTGGGTCAATAGCCAACAGAATTATTGTGGACTGGAGCAGCATTAGGCTCTTTGGGAACGGACTGATTGAACTGGGCTGCTGGGTTATCGATCTGTTTTTGATCCCCTTCGTAATCAAATTGAGGGCGGTTTATGTTCCTTCTGTCTTTCTTTCTGTTCTTTCTTTTATTTGTTGCTTTCTTTCTTTCTTTCTTCCTTTTGCTCTGCCCTTAATGATTTCTTTCTTCCTGACTTTCTTTCTTTGAAGCTTTATTCTTATCAACACTTTATTGCTTAACTGTTTTCTTCATTCATTCTTTTTTTCTCCTGATTTGTGTTCGTTTCCCCATCTTTCGCACCGTTTACGAGGCATCACCAACACGCTGCGTATTCCTCATCCTCCCCTCGCCCCCAAGCGCCTCCACACACACACACCCAGGCCCCCCCACACATACACACACAGCCACCCCCATCAATAACCCCCCACACACCCCCACACACACACACACACACAGCCACCCCCATCAGCCCCCCCCCTCCACACACACACAGCCACCCGCATCACTCTCCCCGCACTCATACACACAGCCACCCCCATCAACCCCCCCCCCCCCGCCCCCGACCCACACACACACACACACATCCCCCCCATCACCTCCCCCCACCCTCACCTCCTTCACCCCTACCCACACACAGCCACAACCTGGCTTCTGTCGCACCCCAGTGCCGGGAATGTCAGACAGCCACGAGGCCACACGCCAGAGGAAACCCCTCAACTGCTGCTGGTTCACTTCTGCCGTGTTGGGGGGGGGGGAGGGGGGCGGTGTCTGCTTTGATTCAATCATACACAGCACACCACGTACCCAGCCCTGTGGTGACGACAATGATCGCTCTGACCGCCGGGTGCCAGACTGAGTGAGCGCCTAGCTAGGAGTAGAGATGGCCAATACGCCCCTTCAACAACAGTCCCCAAGAACCTGCCTATACTGAAGACGTTGAAACAAACTGGGAACAGAGGAGAGAGGCTTAAAACTTAGATGTCTTATTCAGAGACGACAGGACAGAATTGGCCACAGAGTCTAGACATTTTGTTTTCTGGTATTGTCGCCAGTTTCATTCAAGTTTCATCTATCGAATTCTGGGTGTGCGAGGTTAAAGATCTTTTTCTCTCTTTTTTTTTCTGAGAGATTCCTGATGTTCATATGTTTGTCTCTGTTGTCCGTTCTATCACTGAGTTGTTGCAGTTGCTGCTTTTGTTTGTTCTCTTTCCCTCTTTTTTTTCTTCCTAATTTTATCTTTTGTCTGTCTTTGGTGCATTGTTATTGTTTTGTTGCACACTGCATCTATTCTGTAATCTTGTTGAACTTTCTATATTTTTTGTGTATATTCCACTCTACCTACCTACCTCCGTTCTTGTTTATGTCATGTCTATCTGTTTTTTGTTCTTTTTTTTTCTCTGGCTTTCTTTCCATCCCTCTCCTGTCTTCACTGCAGCTGATAGCTGTTCCTGCCGGCACACAGTTTCTGCTTTTCCGTTCTCTTGTGCAGCATGTTTCTGCGAATGATGTCCTCACTGCTGCTGCAACCGCTGATTCTGTGTCATTCCCCCCCTCACCCCCCCCCCCTCTCACACTCCTCTCTCTCCAGTTTCCTCCCCTGCTCACGTTTCACTGCATCATTGCAAATCAAGGAGGGGAAGTCACTCTTCCAGATTAATGTAAATGTAATCTGGCTGAAGATCGAATGGAGCAGAAAGATCGTCAAGCGATCCGTTCTAAAAACCGAGCAGAAATAAAAGAGAAATGAATTTGGGAACATGAAAACAAAAAACAAAAACAACAAAAAACAAAACACCAGAACAAGGTGAAAATAAAATAAACTGGACCATCGAAGGTAAAACGAATATCGCTGCAAGTCAACAGAGCGGAAAAGCTGCCTGTCCTTTCTGCACCATTTACGACTCGAAAGCTCTTTTCATTTCATTGTTATTTGCATCTGCCCCCCCCCTCCCAACCCCCTCCCCCCTCTCTCTCACTCTCCTTTTATTGTTACCCCGATTTGCTGTAACCTCTCTCTCTCTCGGTGAGTGTGTGTGTGTGTGTGTGTGTATGTGTGTGTGTGTGTGCGTGCGCTCTCTCTCTCTCTAACTCTCTCTCTCCTCTTTCTCTCAGCTGTTAACTTTCTTTAACTGCTCTATCTCCAAACAGCGTAATAACGTCAGCAACAGACACTACAGAATCAACAGCAGCTCGATGCTCGGAAACAGAAACAACACAAACCACTGACAACGACAAAGGTGATGATAACAGCCGGAACAAGTGTCCTACCACCTTCATCATTATCACTTTCACTTTCACTATCACAAGGAGGCGACACTGCAAATCCATGCACGCTACACAACATCCGCGTAGCAGATGACTGACCAGCAGCGTAATTCAACGAGCCAATCAGGCCGCCTCGTGCGCAGGTACACTCATTTGTGCAGGCCTACTTATCAGAGTAATTCTTCTGCTACACAACTTTTCCAGAAGACAAAACATAAACTGCCATGGGTTCTTTTCCAGTGCGCCAAGTGCGTGCTGCACACGGGACCTCTGTTTATCGTCTCGTTCGAATGACTAGACGCTCAGGCTGATTTTCCAGTCAAACGTGTGAGAAAGAGAGAGAGATCGAGGATCGGACCCGGTCCGTCACAAACACTGTATTGGCAGATCAGCGTCTAAACCATCATGCCACAACGCTAACAACTTAAATAAACAGGAGGACAACAGCCAAAGCTAGAACAATCATATCAACCACAAAAACCATCTTATGAAAGCTGGCAAAAACAACAACAACAAAAAAACAACAACAAGGAATGGTAGAATAAACTTTTAAAAGATGAGCGAGATGCCAGGGAAGGCGGAGGGTCGACAACTGTGACCTGGAGAAGGGGAGATTGATAGACAAAAACAACATACACAAGAAGGGGGTACGGGTAAGAATATCCATTTCATAAAAATGCAAATTCAATTTCAGTTTCAAGGAGGCTTCAATGCAAACGAACTGATCCATATGCACAACACCACGTCTGCTTCAAAAACTATAAATGAGTAAATAAATGAATAAATGAATAGATAAGTAAACAAACAGATAAACAAATAGATAGATAAATAAATAAATAATAAGAGGAGGCACAACGCATTAGGTCCTTGCAGACAGGCCAAAGTGGAACGGCTGGCTATAATACCCACGTCATCAGAATAAAAAATAAATCGTAAAATTTGAATGAAAGACCCTTGGTTGTCAGCGAAAGATATCAAAACTTTTTGAGAGACAGACAGACAGACAGAGACAGAGGCGTAGGAAGGAAGAGGCAGACAGAGAGAAAGAAATAAAGGAATATTAATCTATAGGCAAATTGTGTGAGAGAGATAGATAGATAGAGAGAGAGAGAGAGAGGGGAGGGGAGGGGGGGAGGAAGGGAGAAAGAGACAGAGAGAGATAAAGACAGAAACTGAGAGGGAGAGAGAGAGAGAGGGGGGGGGGGCAGGATCCGCACATTGCATATGCAAATCAATTTCATCAACTGACATGATGATTATTTTCTTGCCGCTGTCGCGGCAGAGGTAAACAGAGAAAGGGGGGAGGGGGAGGAAGGGAAGGTAGGGGTAGAGGAGGTGCGACAGAAAGAACCATGATTAATATGCAAATAAAATTCAGGAAATTTAAATGATGTTGATTTCTGTTTGCTTGTCGGTTTCATTTTGTCCAGTTACTGGCTGCTTTCACAACTTTTTCCCCTCATGCTTTCTCAGCATAACAAAGGTTACAATGAGCTGGATGCATGCACGTAGTGTGTGCGTGTGTGGGGGTCGAGGGTGTGGGAGGTGGATAGGTTGGTGTGGGTGTTTATGTGTGTGTGTGTGTGTGTGTGTGTGTGTGTGTGTGTGTGTGTGAGTGTATGTGCGTGTGTGTGTGCGAGAGAGAGACAGAGTGAGTGTGTGTGTGTGTGCGTGCGTGCGTGCGTGTGTGTGTGTGCGTGCGCATGCGTGCGCGTGTGTGTGTGTGCGTGTGTGTGTGTGCAGAAGGACTGAGGAGGAGGAGAAAATTCTGAATACGGTGGGGTCCGATCCCAGAGCGCCCAGATTCTCTGGCTTTCTACTTGGTGCACGTGTTACCACTGGGCCACAGATGCCTGCTTCCTGACCAGTGGTCATCAGCTGACAGGGGGCCGGAGCGGGCGGGAGGAGGACTGGGAGGCTGGGGGGGAGGGGGAGTTGTGTGCTGCTAGCTTTGTTTTCAGCCTCTCAATATAAAGCTGCTGCTGATTATTGCTGGAGCTGCCGTGATGCTTTGCAGTGGTGATATCAACACCCTTTTCCACCACCTTCCATCTCAAACGATTTTGTTTTTCTTCTTCTTCGAGAAAGAGAAACGTTTTCATAGATATTGATTGGGTTGGAGAAGATCTGGTTTCCAATGGATGTTTTTTTTTGTTTTTTAGTTCTGTCCGTTTTTGTTTTTTGTTGTTGTTTTTTATTTGTTTGTTTGTTTTTGTTTTTTTGTTGTTTTTTGTTGTTGTTGTTGTTTTTTTGCTAAGCACTGGGTCGTTTTACACCATTATGTTCATTTCTTCACGGAAGGGAAAGGTTTTCTTTTTTTTTCTTTTCTTTAAATTCTATCTTTTGATATCAACTGACGTAAATCTTGTTTTCAGACTGATGTTTTTAGTTCGGTCGTTTTATTAGGCGACATTGCATCCGAAACCTTTTTGTCCTTTTTTTAAAGATTTTGATGCAATTATATTTTTTTGCGTTTCATGTTGATGTACTTTTTTTTTTTACTTTGACTGGGCTGCACTGTAACTTCCTTTTCCTTGTTTTGCACTTAACATCGGACAACTGTTCCTTTTTTAAATTTAACTTCATGTCGATTTTCTTTTTGTTTTTCTAAACTTAACATTAAATAGATTTTTCTCCTCTTTTTTAAAACTTTTAAATCAAAATGAAACAAACAAAATGTCATGAAACGAATAACAAAAATCAAAATAAGATTGACAGTACTATAACTATCATCTATCATGATAGATACAAAAATCTTGATACGACTTACCAAAATTCATGATACGATTGAAACACTCTGATATCGGTTTCACTTTCTCAAGGCTACGTAGGGACAAATCAACAAACGCTACACCACATCTGCTAGGTAGATGCTTGACCAGCAATAAAACCCAATGTGTTTAGTAAGGCCTTGAGTGCATGCATATTCATTTGTGAACCTGTCAAGAGCGGATTGCCTCTATAAAATTTTGACAAGATGACAAGATTTTTGTTTCCATGGTTCCTTTTTCAGTGCGCCAAGAGCCTGCTGCACGTGGCACCTCGGTTTATCGTCTCATCCGAATTACAAGACGTTCGATCGTTCTGGTCAAACGTGGGAGAATGGTCGAGATCGGGATTCGAACCTGGACCATCACGGACACTGTATTGGCAAAAAAAAGTGTCTTAACCATTCTGCCACCTACCACCTTTTGACATCACTGACAAGAAAATCAATTGACTGGTATGAAAATTATGATTATTACTGCGGCAAAGATCATAACATGATTTTGTTAAAGACACAGCAACAACAACAAGAACAACAAAAGACAAGAGAGGCAAGGCCTTCAAGTCTCACTTGTGATAAATTAAGTCCCCTAGCATTAATTACAGAGTAATTTCCCTTTTTTACTCTCTGCACCAAAACGTTTGCAAAATAAATAAAACTTCCATGCTTAGTAAAAGAAGTTCCTGTTTGAACAAAAAATGATAATAATGACTCCTCTTGTTGTTGTGTCAGAATAAGAGGTCAAAGTGCCAAGTTTAGAGAATACAAAAAATATAAATATAACAGTAAATGCAGTATGCATATAATTAGGCTTCTTTTTTTATTTTTTGTGCCCATCCCAGAGGTGCAATATTGTTTTAAACAAGGTGACTGGAAAGAACTGAATTTTTCCTATTTTTATGCCAAATTTGGTGTCAACTGACAAAGTATTTTCAGAGAAAATGTCAATGTTAAAGTTTACCACGGACACACACACACACACACACACACACACACGCACACACACACACACACACACACAACCGAACACCGGGTTAAAACATAGACTCACTTTGTTTACACAAATGAGTCAAAATTGAAAAGAAGGAACTGTAATAAGAAAGTTTATTTTCAAATTAAAAAAAAAGGAACAAGAAGATATAAACCCGTAGAGAACAGCTCTACGGTAATGATACACTAGAACCTAAAATTATTCACCAGATAAATCTGACAAGACTTAAACCTGCATGTTTCAGATTCGGTGTGTTTCAAGGTGTGAACCCCCGTGGGGATGCCGGGGGTCTTTCAGTATAAATAGCATCCCCGCCTTCTGGAAATTCTGTGCTGGAAATTTTCCTCTTTTCTATTGCTCTCTTTGTTTCTGCCTTTTATTTTCTACCTTCAATGAGGTTTCCCTTTTTTCAGCCTTCCGAGTCCACCCCCCACCCCCCCTTTCTTTTTCACAGCAAGCATTGACACTGTTTTTCTCTTCTCCGCAGTCTGTGATGTGATGTACTACATGTGCTGTTTTGCTCTGGCGATCAGATGGTGAAATTGCAAACACTGGGATGGGCATAGCTGTGAATTCTGCATTGTTATTTGCTTGTATGGACTTTTTATGTATTTTTTGTTTGGCTTTGAATTATTGTTTTTGTTGTTTGCTTTTTGTTGTTATTGTTAATCTCTTTTACGATTTTTCTTTAATCTGGACACGATAAATTAAGCGGAAGGGCTAACGTCCTAAGCACGGCCTAATCTTATTTTCCCAAAGGAGCTAAACGGTTAAGATGCTGTGTCATGAACACGTGCTGCATGGCTGGACACAACAACAACAACAACAACAACAAATCACCATACAGACAGTAACATCAGATCCACGACAAATGACCAGCACACTCAGCAAGAAGAACAACCCAACCCCGTGCTGAACGTGAGTCCTGTTTGTCTCACACCACCATACACACCCTGACAGGGCAGTCTGTGCCCTAATGTCACGCCGCCTCCTCTTTCACACCGCTCATACACGACACACAGCAACAGTGGCTGGACTGTCACCCCTAGCCCCCGCCCCCCACCTCTCTCTCTCTCCTGCCCTGGTTTTTTCTGTCTGTCTGTCTGTGTCTGTCTGCCTGCCTGTCTGTGTATTCTTGTCTGTGTCTGTCTGTGTCTATCTGTGTCTGTCTATCTGTGTCTGCATTCTTGTCTGTGTCTGTCTGTCTGTGTATGTCTGTCTGTCTGTGTCTGTATTCGTGTCTGTGTCTGTCTGCCGCTCTGTCTGTCTGTCTCTCTGTGTCTGTCTATCTGTGTCTGTATGTCTGTGTCTGTCTGTGTCTGTATTCTAGTCTGTCTGTGTCTGTCTGTCTGTGTCTGTATTCTTGTCTGTGTCTGTCTGTGTATTCTTGTCTGTGTCTGTCTGCCGCTCTGTCTGTCTGTCTGGTCGGTCTGTCTGTCTGTCTCCCTATCTATCCATCTGTATTTCTTTTCTCAGATATACCACAAACTGCGCGTACATGCAAGCGTTCATACGCGGAAATGCACACACAGACACACACACACACACACACACACACACACACACAGCAAATACAGACGGGTAGATGATTCGTGGAAAAATACCGGGCAGTGCATATTTAATGCCTGCATCATTAATTTGAGAAATTATTTCGTTTTGGAAGAATGAAGTTCAATTTTCACAAGAAAACAATCTACAACATACTTTTTGCATGGTGTTTTCCAAAATCAAATTGCTTCTGTGATATTCCAGGCGTTGAGATAATTAAACTGCAAACGGGATCAGAAATGGAAAAGAAAAAAAAAGAAATTAGAAATCTAATCCGTGCTCTATGTTTGCGAGGATTCGCAATGACATTCATACGATCTAATTGTTTTATTTGAATGACGAAATAGACAAAACAGCGGAACAAAATGCAAAATGCCGTTCGGAAGCAATTCC
The DNA here is from genome assembly GCF_041734735.1 of Babylonia areolata. Classification (NCBI taxonomy): domain Eukaryota; kingdom Metazoa; phylum Mollusca; class Gastropoda; order Neogastropoda; family Buccinidae; genus Babylonia; species Babylonia areolata. Next base: position 38,937,806 of record NC_134879.1, read on the forward strand.
TACACCTTTTTTCTCTGTCCTTACAATATCATTTCATACAACAAAGTCGATTTCTTGGGAAAACGTTCCAAACTCCCATATAAAATTTGATGATAATTACGTGAATTCTTTCTTACTATTATCAGAAAAAGGCACACAAAAAAGAAGAAAAAAACAATATCCCCCATATTCACATGATGACTTGAAGACAAAATGTTACAAGAAATATTTCATGCAGTTGTGAAGTTGCAATCATATATTCCCAGAGTTTTATATGTATAGTGATGAGACTCACTCCACAGATTTCAGTTTGTTTTTATTTTAGTGTGTGTGTGTGTGTGTGTGTGTGTGTGTGTGTGTGTTTCTTTTAAACAAATAATCTGATAAGCATGCGCTTGTAACCTAGGTTTTTTACCTGATCTAAAGTACCTTTAAATGTATTTACGTTCTCCACATGATGAAACTTCATTTCAGGAAATGTTGAATGGTGGCAGAATGGTTGACATGCTCCCTTTTTCCCACGTTTGACCGAAAAATCAAACTGAGCGTCCAGTCGCTCGGATGAAACGATAAACCGAGGTCCCGTGTGCAGCACGCACTTGGCGCACCGAAAAAGAACACATAGCAACAAGAGTGTTGTCCTCTGACAAAATTCTGTACAGGAAATCCACTCTGATAGGTACACAAATATATTATTATATGCATGCACTCAAGGCCTGACTAAGCGTGTTGGGTTATGCTGCTGGTCAGGCGTCTGCCCAGCAGATATGGTGTAGCGTGTATGGATTTGTCCGAACGCGGTGACGCCTCCTTGGGAAACTGAAACTGAACCTTCAGTGCAGATAAAGATTGGTAACGTCCTCCTGACTGAACATACACCTTGAAAGAGAAACATGTTGCTGCGAAAGCAGGGAGAAAGACAGACGGACAGACCTCTCCAGACAGAGACAGACAAACTGACTCGGTGACAGACAGACACTAACAGACACGTATAGGCAGAATGTTAAGAGAAAGGCAGAGATCGAAAGAGATCGAGAGACAAAGTGAGACGATTGGCGAAGAGAGAGACAGAGACAGAGAGGCAGAGACAGACAGACAGATAGAGAGAGAAGACAGATAAGAGAGAAGGCAAAGAGAGAGAGAGAGAGAGCAAAGAGATAGGGAGAGAGAAAGAGCAAAGAGGGGGCGGGGGAGAAAAAAGAGAGAGAGAGAGAGAGAAAGTGGAGAAACGTGAGAGAGAGAGAGAGAGAGAGTGAGAAAGAGAGTAAATGAGAGAGAACGAGAGAGGGGGGGGGAGTCAGAGAGAGAGAGAGACAGAAAGAAAGAGAGAGAGACAGAGAAAGAGAGAGCCAATAGAGAAAGAGACAGAGAGAAAGCAAAGAGAGAGAGCAAAGAGAGAGAGTGAGAGACAGATAGATAGAGAGCAAAGCAATCAGCGTGAACAAAATAACGAACGCCGGATTCCAGCACACAAAACAACAACATCCATCATTAGAGGAACAGCAAGAGGACAACTACAAGAGCAGCAATGACAACACCAACACACACCATGAATAGTCTAGATTCAAAATCTTGAAAGAATAATACGTTTTTACATAATATAACAGAATCTAGATTAAAAAAAAAAACACAATGATAATATATATAAAAAATATTTAAAAAAAAAAAAAAAACAAAAAAAACGATTGGATCCAGAAATGACAGCAACAACAACAGCCTTGGTATTTTTAGGTCAATTGACATATTTGTTTAACTGTTATTCTAACATTACAAGAATATATTCTGTTCAGCGCAAGGGGAAAGAAAGAAAGAAAGAAAATGATCGTACAGCTCAACAGGAGTGCTAACGAAGGTCCGAATGCTAAAAGTGGACAGTGATGACGATCAGAAACAAACACCACAGGAGAACTGTACAGCAGACACAGGAGCAGAATGCTAAAAGTGGACAGTGATCACGATGAGAGACAAAAACCACAGGAGAACTGTACAGCAGACACAGGAGCAGAATGCTAAAAGTGGGCAGTGATCACGATGAGAGACAAACGCCACAGGAGAACTGTACAGGAGACACAGGAGCAAAATGCTAAAAGTGGACAGTGATGACGATCAGAAACAAACACCACAGGAGAACTGTACAGCAGATACAGGAGCAGAATGCTAAAAGTGGACAGTGATCATGATGAGAGAGAAACACCACAGGAGAACTGTACAGGAGACACAGGAGCAGAATGCTAAAAGTGGACAGTGATCACGATCAGAAACAAACACCACAGGAGAACTGTACAGGAGACACAGGAGCAGAATGCTAAAAGTGGACTGTGATGACGATCAGAAACAAACACCACAGGAGAACTGTACAGCAGACACAGGAGCAGAAGACAAACCACCACAGGAGAACTGTACAGGGACACAGGAGCAGAATGCTAAAAGTGGACAGTGATGACGATCAGAAACAAACACCACAGGAGAACTGTACAGCAGACACAGGAGCAGAAGACAAACCACCACAGGAGAACTGTACAGGAGACACAGGAGCAGAATGCTAAAAGTGGACAGTGATGACGATCAGAAACAAACACCACAGGAGAACTGTACAGGAGACACAGGAGCAAAATGCTAAAAGTGGGCAGTGATCACGATGAGAGACAAACACCACAGGAGAACTGTACAGGAGACACAGGAGCAAAATGCTAAAAGTGGACAGTGATGACGATCAGAAACAAACACCACAGGAGAACTGTACAGGAGACACAGGAGCAGAATGCTAAAAGTGGACAGTGATGACGATCAGAAACAAACACCACAGGAGAATTGTACAGTAGACACAAGAGCAGAATGCTAAAAGTGGACAGTGATGACGATCAGAAACAAACACCACAGGAGAACTGTACAGGAGACACAGGAGCAGAATGCTAAAAGTGGACAGTGATGACGATCAGAAACAAACACCACAGGAGAACTGTACAGGAGACACAGGAGCAGAATGCTAAAAGTGGACAGTGATGACGATCAGAAACAAACACCACAGGAGAACTGTACAGGAGACACACGAGCAAAATGCTAAAAGTGGACAGTGATCACGATGAGAGACAAATACCACAGGAGAACTGTACAGGAGACACAGGAGCAGAATGCTAAAAGTGGACAGTGATGACGATCAGAAACAAACACCACAGGAGAACTGTACAGGAGACACAGGAGCAGAATGCTAAAAGTGGACAGTGATCACGATGAGAGACAAACACCACAGGAGAATTGCACAGGAGACCTTACCTCGCCCCACCTTACCTCACCTCATCTCACCTTACTTTACCTCACCTCAACTTACCTCACTTCACCACACCTTACTTAACCTCACCTTGCCTTACCTCACCTCACCTTACCTCACCTCACTTTACCTTACCTCCACTGACCTCACCTCACCTCATTTTACGCCACATCACGTCACCTCACCTCACTTCACCACATCTCCTCACCTCACCTCACATCCCCTCACCTGACCTTACCTTACCTCACCTCTGCTTACCTCACTTCACCTTTCCTCACCTCACCTCAACCCCTCACCTCACCTTACCTTACTTCACCTCACCTCACCTTTCCTCACCTTACGTTACCACACCTCACCTTACCTCACCTTACGTTACCTCACCTTACCTTACCTCACCTTACCTAGCCCCACCTTATCTCACCTCAACTCACCTTACTTTACCTCACCTTACTTTACCTTACCTTACATCACCTTACTTTACATTACCTCACCTTACCTTACCTTTACCTCACCTTACCTCATATCACCTTACTTTACCTTACCTCACCTCACTTTACTTTAACTCACCTCACCTTACCTTACTTTACCTCACCTTACCCCATCTGATCTGATCTGATCTTGTCTCTTGTCACCGAAACTCACCACCAACAAAACCACCACCACCACCACCACCACCAGGACAGACGGCAGAGAACTCACCGGCACCATCTCCGGCTTGATGCTGTACATCTTGTGCCTCTCCCCCAGCTCCTGCAGCCCCTTGGAGAGGTAGGAGGAGTCCTGGATGCTGTCCACAGCGTTGTCCAGGGCGTTCATGACGATGTTGGCGTGGTTGCTCAGCTTGTTCCAGTCAAAGTCGTACTCCCCGGTCTCCGTCTGAGTCATCAGGCGTTTGAAGAACTTCTTGAAGTCGCTCTGCAGCTCGAACAGTCTGGGGGAAGTACAGAGAAAAAGAGTGATGGGAGGGGGTTATAGGGGAATGCTGATACTTCAGGCACGATACGATGCGATATGGAATGAAACGATGTGATGGCGATACGATAATGAAACGATAATACATTATACCATATGACATGATACTGGAAAAGACGACACGACACGACAGGATACGATTCAAAACGACACGGCACGATGGTGCACGGTTCAATACGACACGACACGACAGGATACGATTAAAAACAAGACACGACAGGATACGATTCATAACGACACAACACGACAGGATACGATTAAATACGACACGACACGGCAGTATATGGTTCAATACGACACGACAGGATACGATTCAATACGACAAGGCGCGACAGGATACGATTCAATACGACACGACACGGCCGTATATGATTCAATACGACACAACACGACACGACATGACACGACGGCATACGATTGAATACGACACGACACGACACGACACCACAGATACGATTCAAAACGACACGACACGGCAGTATTAGTCAATACGACACGACACGACGGTATACGATTTAATGCCGCATGACAGGGTACGATTCAAAACGACACGACAGGATACGATTCAATACGACACGACACGGCACGACAGTATATGATTAAATACGACACGACACGACACGACGGTATACGATTCAATGCGATTTGACAGGATATGATTCAAAACGACACGACAGGATACGATTCAATACACGACACCACAGGATACAATTCAAAACGACACGACGGTATACGATTCAACACAACACGACAGTATACGATTCAATACGACACATGACAGGATACGATTCAATACGACACGGCACGCTACAACACCATTTAAAACGGCATGACACGACACACATGAAACGACACGACACAACACGACACAATATCAGAAGGAAGTGAAAGTGGCAAGAAAGCCGCCCTGTGATTCACAACACACAGTATCAGTATCAGTAGCTCAAGGAGGCGTCACTGCGTTCGGTTAAAATCCATATACGCTACACCACATCTGCCAAGCAGATGCCTGACCAGCGTAACCGAACGCACAACACGACACAACACAACCCAGCAGAATAGACCGACAAGAACGACCAGACAGGGCATTATAGTGCAAAGAAAACGAGAAACGAGATTCAGTGCAAAATGCAGCGCAATACAAGCATTTTTTACTTCGAATAAAACTTACAAGAAGAAGAAGAAGAACACCAACAACAACAACAATACCAAGAAGACAACAACACCAACAACAACAACACCAAGAAGAAGAAGAACAACAACAACAACAAGGCCATCATACAATAACAACAGACAAAACACGAAAATTGAAGAAAAGAAAAAAAAAAAAAAAAAAAAAAAAAAAAAAAAATATATATATATATATAACAAAACAAACACAATAACGAAAAAAGGAGAAAAACGGAAAAGGAAGGTCGAGTAGATGGAAGAGAGGAAGAAGAAGTAGAAAGGGGAAGAAAAGAGAACAAACAGGTAAGAAAGAACATGGGAAGAAGAAGAAGAAGAAGAAGAAGAAGAAGAAGAAGAAAAACATGACTGCAGGGGTCTACAGGTCGTGTATGTCCCTGGAATGGAAGTGAGTGCCTGGAAAGTGAATTAAGGCTCCATCTGAAAAATGCGAACGATTGTTCGTGAATCGCATTTCGTGTCATATCCAGGACGAGGATTCCTTGTGATTCGATTACCAGAGGAAAATTAGACCGAAAGGTACTGTGAAAATCACATTTGGTTCGGCGGGGCAGATAGCTGAGAGACAGACAGACAGACAGAGACAGAGAGAGAGACAGAGAGACAGAGAGAGAGAGAACTCAGAACGCAAAACGTTTTTTATTCAAGGATTTAGATTTTAGGCATGGCCTAAAGAGCGAGAGAGAGAGAGAGGGAGAGAGAGATTGACAGAGAGACAGAGACAGGTGAGAGAGAGGGGGAGAGGGAGAGAGAGAGATAGCCCAGAGAGAAATACAAAGAGAAAGAGAGTGAGAGAGAGTGAGTGAGAGTGAGCGAGAGACATAGAGAGGGATAGAGAGTGAGGGAGGGAGGGAGAGAGAGATGGGGAAGGGGGGGGGGGCGAGCGAGAGAGACATCTAGTCAGACAGTAACACACACACACACACACACACACACACACACACACACACACACAAACAAACACAGAGTTGAAGAGAGAGAGAGAGAGAGAGGGGGGGAGGGGAGTCGTGGAGCGAAGGCAGACAGTCACAGAAAAAAGTGGAGCAAGTCAAAATGTAATCGACAGAAATCTTATTTTGATAGACTCATCACGATTCAGCAAGGCTGAATCACGAAAATAATGAAGACCTGCGAATTTACATGATTGATTTCTGAACGACAATGTGGAATGAACTGACCTTTTCTGCCCCCTCCCACACACACTTTTTTGAGGGTTTTTTTTTGTTTGTTTGTTTTTTACTTCTCTCTCTCTCTCTCTCTCTCTCTCTCTCTCTCTCTCTCTCAGTCTCTCTCTGTGTCCTTCAGACCCCCTCTCCTCTCTCTCTCTCTGTCCCTCACCCCTTCCCCACCTCTCTCTCCCACTCCCTCTTGCTCTCAAAACACCAGAACCCCCCACCCCCACCCCGCCCCCTCTCCGAGACTCTCAATCCCTGTTCTTTTCACGTTTCTCGTTTAGTTACCCGACCCCCCACCGACAAAATTAATATGACCATAAACCTGCCCCCAGTCCAAACATCGTTTTCACGGGTCATTACAGTCCCACACAGAGGCAATCCTGCTCACGGCAGCTAACCACTTCCTGACCACTCATCCATCTATAGACCAGTGCTTCCTGACTGGCGATAACAAGGGAGAGCATTCACACCTCCACACAAATTGTCGCCCTTTCCGGATAGTGCCAGTGGCTGTGGAAGTGAATGGAGGTGGGGGAGGGGGAGTGGTGGTGGTGGGGAGGGGAGGGGGGAGTGGGGGGGTGGGAAGAGGCACTACGGCCACCTCCAACTTACCACCCTCTCTCCGCCTACACTGGGAGCACTTTCAAGCGGAGTGGTGGCCGTGAGGTAACGCGTCCGCCTAGGAAGCAAGAGAATCTGAGCGTACTGGTTCGAATCCCATGGTCGCCAATATTTTCTCTCCCCCCCGGTTGTCTGCACGCTGGTCATTCGGATGAGACGATAAAACGAGGTCCCGTGTGCAGCAAGCACTTAGCGCACGTAAAAGAACCCACGGCAACAAAAGGGTTGTCCCTGGCACAATTCTGCACAAAAATGCACTTCGATAGGAAAACAAATACAACAGCAGGCATGAAACAAATAGAAAAAAAAAAGAGTGGCGCTCTTGCGTAGTGACGCGCTCTCCCTTGGGAAAGTCGCCTGAATCTCACACAGAGAAATCTGTTGTGGTAAAAAGAGTAATACAATACAATACAATACAACGCTGTTTCCCTGCCCCCACCACCTGCTGTCAGCCACTGGGCCCAGTGGTTAGTCGCCCGCACCAGGAAGCGAGTCGTCAATGGGTTCGACTTCAGTGTAAAGACCGGGATTTTTGTCTGCCTACTCCACCGGACTCAGAGAGGTGGTGGGACACTGGACACTGGCTTGCTCGTCGATCGCAATAACTCTAGGCAACCGGTCTACTGGTTTTTCTCTACGTGTTGGCGGAACCGTCATTTTTTGGTAAAGGCCCTGCGGCAAGCATGAAGAGATCGGAAAGTCCATTATCACTGTGGATTGGAGAGTCTATTCTCACTGTGGATTGGAAAGTACCATTGACAGTTGACCATTGAGGAAGCAGCGCTGGCCGACAGGACTGACTGAAGTCCACTGATAAAGTGCTGATAGACCTCTGAGAGGTCTTGACCGGCATTTTCAGTCAGTGGATTTTAGGGGGGGGGGGGGGATGTGCTTTGGGGATTTCCCGTAACGCATCTTACTTATTGTGTGGTTCCGTTTGCTTGTCGGCTGTATGACGCTCGCCCCCCACCTCACCCCTCCTTGTGTGTGTGTGTGTGTGTGTTTGCTTCCCCCTCTTTATCTGTGTGTCTCTCTCTCGCTCATCTCCCGCCCCCGCCTTCTCTCTCTCCGTGTGCATGTGCTTGCTTCTCCCTCTTTATCTGTGTGTCTGTCTCTCTCTCAATGTATGTCTGTGTCTGTACATGTGTTTGCCGCTCTCTCTCTCTCTCTGTATGTATGTGTCTGTGCATGTTTGCTTCTCCCTCTGTTTATATGTGTCTGTCTTTCTCTCTCTATGTCTGTCTGTGTCTGTGCGTGCGTGCGTGTCTAAAAGATAGAGGCAGAGAAAGAGTGAAAAAGAGAGAAAGAGAAAGGCGGAAAGAGAATGAGATACTGAGAGACAGACAGACAGAAACATTGCTTTACCAAAAACAAAAAGCAAAAACGAAAACAAACAAAACAAAAAAGAGTAACAAGAACAATCAAATTTTCCGCAGAGCAGAAATCAAATCCAAAAAAGTCCATTTGTCCATGATGACAGCTACCATGCTGTGTGGAACATGCATCATGCGACGATCTGTGTCAGCCCGCCAGTGAAGCGGATCAACACCGCACGCTCTCTCATCCACTTGGCAACAACACAGAGAGGCCTCCGACGTGGCATTCCCATCTCTTCCATCACATCGCGCGAACATACCAGAATACCCCAGTATACGTGTGCATATGCAGTCACGTTCTTGAGGATGTTTGCTTGTTAGTTAGGATTCTGTTCCCCTCACACACACACACACACACACACACACACACACACACACACACACACACACACACACACACACACTCACTCACTCACTCACTCACTCACGCACGCACAATGTGTGATAATGTTTCATAACTCATTCGAACGTCAGAAGATATTTTTTTCTAGCAAAATGGAGTGTTGGAGTGTGATGTGGAAATGTGTGTGTGTGTGTGTGTGTGTGTGTGTGTGTGTGTGTGTGTGTGTGTGTGACACAGAGAGACAGACAGTCAGACAGACATACAAAGAGAGAATAGAATGTGTGTGAACGCTCAGACTGATCTCAGGAGAATGTTAAGCACGGTTGGCAGTGATTTACAAAACGCTTTCCAACTTGAATGATATGAACTTCAGGTATTCATAGTCTGTTTCGATTTATTTGTGTGTGCTGTATTTCTTCATCAAAGGCCAAGGTATCTAATGAATGAAAAATCCGCATCCCAGTGTCATTTTCCCTCTCTGTCTCCCTCTCCATGCTTCTGAATTATTATTCTCTCTCTCTCTCTTCTCCTCTCTCTCCCTCCTCCTCTCTCTCTGATCTGTCTGTGTGTGTGTCTCTCTTCGCCCTTCATTTTGCAGTCCCCCCACTCTCCCCCTTCTCCCCTCTGATGATGCGCTAAAACACTCATGTTTTCACTTCAATAGTCCTGGTCTGGCAGTTCTTTTGATGTGCAGTCCTCTCTCTCTCTGTTTCTCTCTCTCTCTCCCCTCTCTCTCCCTCTCTACCCCTCCTCTCTCTCTCTCCCTCTCTCCCCCCTTTCTCTCTCCCCCTCTCTCTCTCTCTCCCCCACTCTCTCTCCCTCTCTTCCTTCCTATCTCTCTCCCCCCCCTCTCTCTCTCCTCCTCTCCTCCTCCTCTCTCTCTCTGTCAGTGTGTCTGTCTCTCTTCACCCTTCATTTTTCAGCCCCCCCCCTCACATACCCCCTTCTCCCCTCTGATAATGCACTAAAACACTCACGTTATCACTTCAAATGGGTCCTGGTCTGGCAGTTCTCTTTTGATGTGCAGTCTCCTCTCTCTCTCTCTCTCTTCCCCCTCCCTCTCCCCCTCTCTCTCTCTGTCTGTGTGTGTGTCTGTCTCTCTTCATCCTTCGTTTCCCCCCTCCCCTTTTCCTCTCCCCTCTCCCCGCATTATGTAACTTTCGGAAGTTTATTTTTTCTTCTGTCCACGGTGTTAATGATGCACTACGACACTTATCACTTCAAATGGTCCTGGTCTGGCAGTTCTCTTTTGATATGCAATCCCTTCTCTCTCTCTCTCTCTCTCCCTCTCTTTCCCTCCCTCTCTCTGCCTGTCTGTCTGTTCATCCTCCATTTCGCAGTACTACCCCCCTCCCTTCTCCCCTCCCCTCCCCCCGCATTATGTAACTTTCGGAAGTTGTTTTTTTCTTCTGTCCACGTAGTTGATAATGATGCACTAAAACACTCATTTCATCACTTCAAATGGTCCTCTGGCGGTATTGTTTTGATGTGCAGTTCTTCCCCCCTCTCCACCCTCCCCCACTTCCTCTCTCTCTCTCTCTCGACTGGTTGGTTATTTTTTGTTCATAGTCTGTCCAACCCTCCTCTCTCTCTTTTTTTTTATTTTTTTTTATTTTTGTCATCTGTCGCTCTCCCTTTCCTTCCCTCCTCCCCATTCCCTCCCTCCACCCTCTCTCTCTTCCCCTCTCTCTCTCTCTCTTCCTTGTGGCCGGTTGATTGATGAAGGGTCTGGCACAGCGTTTCTGATTGGAAAGTTTCACACACATTAATTAAATCAGAATATTCATTCGTTAACACAAAATAAATAACAAATAAATAATCAATTATGTGGCTCTCACTCTACTACTGAGAAATGCGAATCCAATTATTCAAGGGTCGCAGGAGAAATACCGAGAGACAGACAGACAGACAGACAGAAAGACAGACAGACGGATGGACGGACGGACGGACAGACAGACTGAAACGTTTTTTATTCAAGGATTAAGATTTCAGGCCTGGCCCATTCTTCCAATCTGTCCTTGGGAGAGGGAGAGGGGGAGAGAAAGAGACGCAGAGACAGAGACAGACAGGGGGGCAGAGAGAAAGACAGAATGCAAGACAGAGAGGCAGAGAAAGAGAATGGTGAGAGGGACATTCAGAGGCACAGAAAAAAAGAGAGAAAGCGAGGAGTGAAAAAGAGAACTCAGAGCTCAAAATGGGTTTGTTTTTTTCTATAAATGAATAATTATGATTTTATGATTTTATGCAGGGCCTGTTCTTCCAATCTGTCCTTGCTTATATCTATATCCACCACAGAGTGCACAAATAGTTTATAGGAAGGAAGAAGAAAAGAAAATTCAGTCTACGTATATGGCATGCCTCGTGGGGAACACACACACAGAGAGAGAGAGAGAGAGAGAGAGAGAGAGAGAGAGAGAGAGAGAGAGAGAGAGAGAGATCCAATAATACTGCAGAAAATTGATCACACAAAAATGTATGTGTGTGTGTGTGTGTGTGTGTGTGTCTGTGTGTCCATATATATATATATATATATATATATATGTGTGTGTGTGTGTGTGTGTGTGTGTGTGTGTGTGTCTTTTTTACATATTGATAGGAGAGAGACAGAGACACAGAGAGACACACACAGAGAGAAGAGAGACATAGAGAGAGAGAGAGATAAAGAGAGACAAGGAGCGAGGGAGATTCTCAGACAGGCTGGTCAGTGGCATTAAATAGTGCCTGCAGTGCTGAAGAATTCACTCCATTGCGCCGCTGGCGCTTCATGCACGCTGTGGGATATGCACAGCGTGTTAACAGACCTGCCACTCTTGGCTGTTTGTTTTCCCTTTGTTTGTCGTCACCTCACGCTCGCTCCTTCACCACTTGTGCAGAAAACAAAATCAGCTTTCACTCAGCATGCTAACCCGTTTCTGCGAATCTATTGATTACTTTTGCCAAGAAAGAAGAAGAAACAACACAAACATGCAAACAAAAAACATACACACAGACACAGACACACACACACACACACACACACACACACACACACACACACACACACAGACACAGACACACACACACGCATATATATATTTTTTTTTTTCCTTCTTTTTTTTATGTGATCAAATTTCTGCAATATTATTGGATTTCATTCTAAACGATCACTGACCCTGGCTTTAAAATGTGGCTGAAACTGCTTCTTGTCTTCCCCATCCCTCCCTACTCTCTCTCTCTCCCCCCCCTCTCTCTCTCTCTCTTCTACTCTGCACCCCCACACTCGTCCGCCTCCTTTCTCCCTCCCTCTCTCCTCCCTTTTCTCTCTGCCTCTCTCTACCAACCCCGCCCTTCTTCCTGATATTCAATCACCCCATTTTGTTGTGTTTTTAACTGATTGCGTGTTGCCCTTCAAGACAAACACATACGGTGTTTTTTTCCATGACACACACATCCGTCTCCCTAATCATGGTGGGGGAAATCAAACTTGTCAGACGTTAATTGAGTTCCATTGCTTTGAAAGATCAGAGATGATAATTATCGCTCTCCTTTGCGTGATGTGTGTGTGTGTGTGTGTGTGTGTGTGTGTGTGTGTGTGTGTGTCCCGTTCTGTCTTCGCCTTCTCCCCTCACTATCTCTCTCTGTCCTTTTGATCCCTGTCTCTGTCTTCCTCCCCAGGCCATCTGTCTCCTCTTTCTCTCCCCTGCATCCCCCCCCCCTCCTCCGTTCTCTTTCTCTCCCTCCACACCTTCCATCCACCCCTTCTTTTAAAGATGTGGCATTTCCATTTCCACCTCTCTCTCTCTCTCTCTCTCTCTCTCTCTGTCTCTCTGTGCAGACCAGTTCAATAGCTACCAAAATACTTACTGGAAGAATCTTCCGGGGGGACCGTTAATGGGGAGGGAGGGGGGACATCAGGATGCTGACCGGTGACTAAGAGACGTAGCATTGATCAGTCATAACCCTCTTCATTCCGATGTCAGCACGGACGGGCGGGGGAGTCGCTCGGAATTCTGATGACTGTTTTATTAACGTGCTGGTGCCGAACATATGAAATTCCGATGGCCAGAATTTGATCTGTAAACCGTGTCCTTGAATACACATCAAGAACAAGGAGATTGTCGTGGATGTGTGATGATGATGATGATGATGATGATGAAAATGGTGATGGCGATAATGATAATAAGCAGGGATATCAAGAGCAGAAGAGAATGAATGAATGAATGAATGAGTGAATGAATGAATGAATGAATGAATGAATGAATGAATGAATGAATGAATGAAAAGAAGGCTTGATGACCCATTACAACTAACTCGTCACTAAACCTTCACACCAATGAAGACACATTTCCGACAGGGACGCCTGGCGAATAACTGTCCATAACACGGGCAAGATAATCTGTGTTTCCTGGTCCAGCCTCCCTTTAACACAACAACAGACCCCCGAACTGCTTAGGTCAGTTCACAGAATGGACACGGGGACCGGTCAGTCTGCCCTGACGGAGCTTGGTGGGTCAGGGGAATGGGGCTTGCGGTCTGCTTGCTGACTGAGACAGACAGACAGACAGACAGTGTGATTCCTATACCCGCACCTACACAAGGCGTGAAACAAAGAATGAAAGAACGAGAGAATGGACAAGACATTTTACATGCGTTGTTTGGGATCTGAAAAAAAAGCCACGCCTGTGCGGAGGTCGTTAGAACAGGAAATGAGATTCATGGCAGAATGTTTTCAGTGGAATAAAAGATGAGCTTGGCAGCATAATTGTATGTGCTTATGTCACGAAGGGCCGTCACTCAGAGTTCAAAGGGCCGGTCAGCTAACGAAAGGAATGAAGAGAGGACGGGCCGATTGGGGAGGGAGCGAGAGAGAGAGAGACAGGCATAGACAGAGAAACAGAGAGACAGACACAGACAGAAAGACAGACAGAGAGGCAGACACAGAAAGACAGAGAGACAGGCATAGACCAACATAGAGACAGACATAGAAAGACAGACAGAGAGACCGACACAGACGGAAAGACAGACAGACAGGCATAGACATACAAACACAGACAGGCATAGACCGAAAGACAGACATAGACAGACAGAGAGACAGGCATAGACAGACAAACAACAGAGACAGGCATAGACAGACAGACAGAGAGACAGACAGGTCGACGCAGAGAGAAGGAAAGGAGTCATTGCGCGCACACACACACACACACACACACACACACACACACACACACACACACACGCACGCACGCGCGGAAACACACATCCACACACACGCACGAACATACACACACACACATACACACACGAACACACACACACACACACACGAACACACACACACACACACACACACACACACAAACACACACACACACACACACACACACACACACAGCACACGTGTGAGAAAGAAACAGAGGGAGGGAGACGGAAATGCTGAACATTAGCTGTCATTAAATATCGTTTCCATAGGCAGAATGCCATGCATCGTCCATGTCTGGTTTTCATGCATTAGTTCTTTCTTTCCAACTCTCTCTCTCTCTCTCTTTACATATGCATGATATTTATTGCAAACTACCCCCCTTCCCTGGGGCTGTGAAATTGTTTTGAATACATCATCGTTATCTATTATGCCTGTGTGTGTGTGTGTGTGTGTGTGTGTGTGTGTGTGTGTGTGTGTGTGTGTGTGTTCCTCTTTAATCATCTATCTCTCACCCAGTCTCACTCTCCCCCAACCCCCACCCCCAAGCCCCCACCCTCCACCCCACTCTCCCTCATTCTCCATCTAAACCAAACCTAATTAATTTCACAACTGTTAGCACGCTAGACTGATTTCTCCTCCCCCTTTTTCAAGACTAACAGGAAGTGAAGCTTTCACAGCCGTGAGTGTTGACGGGAAGGCAGGGCATGGGAGGGAAATCCATTGCTCACCTCTGTCCAGACTGTGAGAAAAGCAGAGACCAGACAATCTCCCAGAAAACGTGTCAAGAGTCACATCCTGCCCATCTTGCGGAGGGAAAAGAACAGGAACTTGTGCGGAATTCCCCACTACACGCACGATGTCGACCGTAACACCGCCCATACAAAAAGACACGGTTCTGCTAGCGTGACTAGTTATTTTCTACCAGCTTCGGAGTGGAAAGAAACGTCTTCTGATTCAAACCAGTTGCGCGTCAACAATTGATTGTCACCAAGCCGCTATGAAAAACAGGGATGCTGCTTTAAGCAGGGATTTGTTCAAAGGCTAATGAGGGTGGGGTGCTGGGGGGGGGGGGGGGGGCTGGGGGAATCAGGAGATGGGTTCATGGGCCGTCGTCACGAAGTCAGAGAACATAACGTGACAGATTAAAGGGTACGTGATGGTGACAGCACACTGTGACACGCAGTCTAACACAATTGTACGTTGAATGTAAAATGAATCTAGCTATTGTTGCGTGGCTTTAATTTAACTGTGGAGTGTGACATAGCAAACGAACATGCTACATACTGCGTTGTGTTTTGTGTTGTGATGTGTTGTAATTCAGCCACATAAGCTTCCTGCATTAACACGGAGAGAGTGTATCACCATAATCTAACGACACTCATCTTTTCCCTTTAATGTCTGAAAAAGTGTGCGTTTTCCTGACAAAAGTAGATTTTCTCAGAACACTGGCATTGTAACAATATGTCGTGAGATTTCCCAGCCTTGGTTACAAGGGGGAACGTGAAACGCGTGTGTCGGAAAAAAAACCAACCCAGATTTTAAAAAAAAAAAAAATAAAATAAAAACCTTGCTCTCTCACGCTGACGTCTGAGAACAGCAGTCCACAGCGGACCATCTACAGCACCACACCAGTAGGTCACTAGGACGACGCTCCATCGCCCCAACGTCCTGGGAACACTGGAACACGGACACATGTCAGCAGAGGTGACAAATGGAAGTCTGATGGCATTTTAATCGGTGCGGGCGGTACCCGGAGTCTGGCTCTCCTTACATCACGGGCAGGGACACAGGGACAGGAGAAAGTCGGTGACTGGGGGTGTGAGGGTGGGGGTGGGGGTCGGTGGATGATGGTGCATGGAGTCTGGCTCTCCGTACGTCACGGGCACAGGGACAGGAGAAGGTCCGTGACTGCGGGGGGGCCGGGGGGAGGCGGAGGGGGGGGGGACGTCAGGGGATGATGGTGCATAGAGTCTGGCTCTCCGTACGTCACGAGCATAGAGACAGGAGAAGGTCGGTGACAGGTAGGTCTGTAGGGCAGCACGGGAAAATGGGGGAGTGAGGAGGGAGGGAGTTTATGCCGAAAAGGGCAACGGTCCCAAAGTACGCTCGATTCCATTACCGGCAAATAAAAGTGCGATTAATTCCACAGAGCAGAAAAAAACACCACAACCTTCCTTACAATGGAGAGGAAGGAGGGAGGCGGTTATAGGAGAAGTGGGGAGGGGTGGTGGGGCATTGATAATGACGTTTTTAATGCAGAAACATTTTGGTTCAAACGGATCCAGTATTCAGCTGAAAATCAGACACACAGACTTATCGAATTAACGTCAGTTCTCATTTCTCAGAATCCATTTGCCTGCGTTATGCAGTTCCTCAATACCTGACAGTTTTTCCTTCATGACTTTGAGAAATCCTTCACTTCAGATAAGTGCACACACAAACACACATACATACAAACGCGCGTGCGCGCGCGCACACACACACACACACACACAGACACACACACACACGTGTGTGTGTGTGTGCGTATGAGACTGGCGTAGGGTGGGGGTAGAGAGTTATTTAGTTTGTTGTTCTGTAGTAGTGTTTTTTTTTCATAAGTTTCTCATGTGATTTTCAGTGAAGTTTGTCGTTGATATCTTTCTTGTTAATAGTTTTGTGTTCATGTGTTCTTTTGATGCAGCCCTACCCACCACATCCCTCTTTTTTCCCTTTCTTTTATACCCCAGGGCTGGGTGAAAAAAACATGTTTTGCTTATCTCTTTACCCTGGTAAAATAATATTTCGTTTCGTTCTCCTCTCTCTCTCTCTCTCTCTCTCTCTCTCTCTCTATATATATATATATATATATATATATATATATATATAACTATAATGTATCATACACGAAAATGACGTCTATGTGCATGTGCATTTTCTAAAATATTATCTCAACTCTGTGCTGTGGACAGTGTCCTCAGCATTAAAACATCAAATCGTCAAAGCGTCTGTGTGTGTGTGTGTGTGTGTGTGTGTGTGTGTGTGTGTGTGTGTGTGTGTGTGTGTGTGTCCCCTCTCTTTCTCCTATTGAAACCTGATTAGTTTGAAAAGTTTGTGGGTTTTTTTCAGACAGGATTAATTTTCTCCATATTCAGAGCCAACTGACGTTCAACTATCCCAATCCATGCTTAAAGAATTGTCTATCCAAACCTTTTGAACGCAACTTACAAAATCCGCATCCCACGTCACATCCGCTCTCTCTTCAGTCTCTCCACTAGGACAAAAGAAAAGACGGCGACAGGGTTTTCAAAAGACACAACCAAACTCATTCATGTCAGTGTATTTCGCTCACAGATAGGCGTCACGGCAGCCGACTAGGGACTGATGAAAAGCGGTGGTTTGAATGGTCTATAAAAAGAAAACCTGTCTTTGTAGGCGTTTCAAAACGCCAGACTTGCTGATTACATTCTTTCAGCCTGTTTTGAAACTTGCAAAGAACATGTTATATTCACAAACACCGTACCTCTGCCGCATACGACACCAAACCCATCAGTGCATGGAAGACATCGAGCAGACGGTCTCTAATTAACCCATTCTATTTCAGGTAACACCTACAGTGTCTACTTAACCTGTTTTATCTCAGGTAACGCTAATACAGCATGCAGACAGTGTCTACTTAATAACCCGTTTAATCTCGAGTAACGCTAATACAGCATGCAGACAGTGTCTACTTAATAACCCGTTTACTCTCGAGTAACGCTCATACAGCATGCAGACAGTGTTTACTTAACCCGTTTTATCCCAAGTAACGAACACTGTGCACGCTTCTCATCCAGTCAGGAATTACATCCTTACCAACCTATTTCTACTGTGGGAGTCTTTTACTTGAGATGAAGCTTTCTACTCGTATTTCACTGCTCATATTAAACAAACACACACTCGCTGTTGTTGTCGTGGTTAGCAGAGCCACCTTTCCTGGGCGATGACTGACCAATGACTGACTCCGCGCATCTAAACCAGAAAAAAAAAAATTCACAGCTGTCAGACACCACGACCATAACCACACACTACTCCCACCCACCCACACACTTTACAAACCCACAGCTACCAGGGACTCCTTTGGACCAGTTTCTGGTGACTGTCTTCCGGTCCATTAGCGGCGGCCATTTTGGACAGGCGGGAAAGAGAGACAACCACCGACCCCCCAGGACAAACAAGGGGACTGAAACCGGCACGTGACTTTCCATTTTCATCGGCCATTACCTGACCGCCAGTTTCCAACGTTCCAGTGTCCAGCTTCGTTCTCAGCTCAGCTGAGCTAAGCTGAGCGGGGCTGATGTGGTGCGGTTTGAACTGATTAGAGTAAGACTGAAGTGGATGAGATGTGAGTTGAGATGACATGATTTGGGTCAATTTTTTGTTTGTTTGTTTAATATATATATAAACAAATTTCTTTCCTTCAGATCTCCATTCTTTACATATTTCTTTCTTTTGAAAATCCACCCCTTCATTCATTCATTTACTCTATTTTGGTATTCATTCTTCTCCGAATATAGCTGTATTTATTTTACAGCTTGGCAATGTCTTTCAAGACAAAATGGATATTTCCGTTCTTTCTTTCTTCTGCTGATCAGTTTTTTTTTACACTCTCAACGTTTTCAGATTTCTTAGTCCTGTACGCTCCATCTCAACCATTCCTGTCTTCCAAAGACAGATCACCTCTGTTGGAACGAAAACTTAAAGCCACACTTTTTTTCTCAATTCAGATCGATTGTCTTGGGAAAACCTTCATCCTGGTCATTTCTAATTCTTTGTGGTGGTGTAAAAAGTCTGAGCTCCTGAGAATTTCTAATTCTTTGCGGTGGTGAAAGAAATCTTTGCTGAAAAGTGTGTGTGTGTGTGTGTGTGTGTGTGTGTGTGTGTGTGTGTGTGTGTGTGTGTCTGTCTGTCTGTCTGTCTGTCTGTATATCTGTGTGGTTGTGGGGGGG
The DNA here is from genome assembly GCF_041734735.1 of Babylonia areolata. NCBI lineage: Eukaryota > Metazoa > Mollusca > Gastropoda > Neogastropoda > Buccinidae > Babylonia > Babylonia areolata. The sequence continues at coordinate 38,956,874 of NC_134879.1, forward strand.
AGAGGGGGCCGGGGGGCGGGGCGGGGGAAGTGCGTGCATGCATGCCGTGTGCAGGTGTGTTCCTGTATGTTTGAGATGCAAGGAGCCATGCTATATACTTGTTTTAGTCATAATGTGCCTTCGGACTCCTATGTAAGTAAAGCATGCAAGCAGAAGAACAACACACATGTTACAGACCCTGTAAACCCCGTAAACATTCGGTGGGTCAAAACAAAACAAAACAAAAACAAAACCAAGAAAAACAGTAACATGAACATGTTTATCATGTTGCCAGCAGGCCTAGTTGATCCTAATTCAAGTATTTATCATTCACAGCACCATAAAGGGGACAAAATAATACATGTAAACTTCTCAAGATACCACATTATATGCTGTGTTCTTTATCGACTGATATAACGCCAGTGACTATCCTAAATAATACAAAGACTTTTGTATTAAAGTACATTTGAAAAGTCTTGGAAAAAAGAAAAAGAAAAAAACCTGAAGATTTACACCAAAGACAAAAGTTTGCCCCATAACGACCAACAAAACACTAAGAAATAAAAAACAAATGTTTAAAAAAACAAAAACAAAAAACAAACAAACAAAAAAACAGAAGTTCAAAACAACAAATAACCCGTGATTCCCTGAGCCTTATACCGCTGATCTCTCCAAAAGACAAAGGGAGGTAAATCTAAGGGAGCAGGCAGCAGAGTGATGACGTCCGCTGTGTGGTGAAGTCAGTCACTGCGTGGATCTGGGGTCTTCCACCAGATCACGACGTCACTGCGGTCAATGGCGGGGGTGAGGGGGGTGGGGGGGGGGAAGCAAGAGGGCAGGAAAACTGACATCTGTGATTTTTGTTGTTGGTGGTGGTGGTGGTGTGGTGTGGTGTGGTGTGTGTGTGTGTATGTGTGTGGTGTGTCTGTGTGTGTGTGTGTGTGTGTGTGTGTGTGTCTGTGTGTGTGTGTTTTGGTTTTGTCTTAAACTCAGTTACAGCTTTTTTTCTTTTTTTTTTGAAGTACCTTCTGGAAACAAACAAATTGATAAAACACAAAATCAGCAACAACAACATCAACAAAAAAGGCATATAGACATTTTGCGCACGCCTCTGTGTGAGTGTGTTTGTGTGTGCAGGGATGCATACGAGGGAGTTTGTGTGTGTGTGTGTGTGTGTGTGTGTGTGTGTGTGTGTGTGTGTGTGTGTGTGTGTGTGTGTTCGCGCATCATTTTTTCTCATTTTGAGAGAGAGAGAAATCCAGTTCAGGAACTTAAAAAAGTCGAAAGGAACAAAAGAAAAATCAGAACGGAAGAGAGAAACAAAAGTAGAAAAACCACGTACAAAAACAATTCAACGTGGCAAAAAAACCAACACAAAACAAGGGATAAAACTCAAAGACCACAAAAAGCTGACATAAAAAAAAGAGGACGACTGTTGAAGAAAGAAAGACATTAGGATGACGTCGCTGGGGGAACAAAGAGAATAAGATTTTTTTAAAGGGAGGCGGGGGGAATGGAAAAGGAAAGGAATACGAAGGAAGACAAGAAGACAGAAACATGCGGATAACAGCAGTGGAGAAGAAGAAGAAGAAGAAAAAGGATGAGAAGAAGAAGAAGAAAACAAGAAGAAGAAGAGGGATGTGGAGAAGAAGAAGAAGAAGAAGAGGGGTGAGAAGAAGAAGAAGAAGAAGAAGAAGAAGAAGAAACAGCCAGAGCTAAAGCATGCAGCAAAACGCTCACAAGGAAATGTATACGCGCATCTCAGGAGAAAGACGAAGGAGCACAAGGGGAGGGGAAGAAAAGACTGAAGCCAGAAAGAAAGATATAAAGAAAAAAGAGATAAAGGAATAAAGAAAGAGAAAGTAAAAAATGAACGAAATCAGGTAGCCATAGAAATAGACGCAGAAGACGAAATGAAGAATGAAGGAGCGAAACGACAGAAGGCAGACGGAAGGAAGGAAAGAAAGAATCTACGAGAAAGAACGAGCTGAAAAATAGAACAGCAAGTGCATGAAATAAATAGTGTTTAGTTCTGTTTGTCTGACTGTTTTGATATCGTGTTTGTTTGTTTGATTGTTGTTGGTTTTTTTTGGGGTTTTTTGGGTTCTGGGTCAAACAATTTACTACAGTATCAAAAACAAGAAATACGTAAATCAAAGATTCTAATGACGATAAGTGATGACTGCCACAATTGTGATAATAAATCATAGTATACCTACGTGAGTCCTTAAAAGGTCATAATAATCATCATCAGATGTAGGCTTCAGACAGACAGACACAGAGAAGACACGATGGTGAGCAAACACTTCAACGAGATAGGAGGACATGGCATTATAGACGTGTGCTCAACAGCCGTCAAACTGTTCACACACACACACACACACACACACACACACACACACACACACACACACACAGCATAACTATCAGGAGGAGACGTGAGACCTGGCGCCACCAACTACAGACCAACCATCCTGGTGGACTGTGTGTATATTGACTACAACATCGTCTTGTCTGCACTTACCCCAGTGTGCAACACACACACACACACACACACACACACACACACACACAGAGATTGTTTATTTATTTATAGTCTCTTCATCTAAGATGATGATAATAGACTGAAAATAAATGATATTATTATTATTATTTGGACTATTATCATTTCTATCATAATAATGATTGTTATTATTAATTAGAAATCGACATTTCTGTATATTCGAATGAGAGAGAGAGAGAGAGAGAGAGAGAGAGTCATATATTTTTCGTATATCAGTTCTTAACATTACGCCATTCTTCATAAATTATTACATCATTCATCCTTACCAACTCGGTGTGTGTGTGTGTGTGTGTGTGTTTATCAAAACACACAGAGGTCTTGATGAAGTGAAACTGTTGGGCAGCGGGGGAAAAAATACAAGCAAACAAATAACTAGTTCCATATCATGCAGCCTGTGTACGTCACTGTCTCATTGTTCACGCGACATTTTCCATTTTTCGCACTGTATCTGTATTTTTCTCACTGTATCTGTATCGTACCAAAAAAAATTTTAAAAATAAAAATGATAGAACAATCAGTCAAGTAGGGGCCTCCAGCAATGTTCTATGAGGGCTGTCCGCTAAAGATAGTGTCGTTCACAGCACGAGGAGCAGAATATTTGACAAGGACGGATGAATACAGTTTCAATTTCAAAGAGGCATCAAAACATGTGGACTTTTCCATATACTCCATGTCGCACCTGTTTAAAAAAAAAAAGAGCAGAAGCAGACACCTGACCCATGCACAGACCCAACGCAATGGTCAAGCCTTGACAAGTATGTATACAACACGAAACGAAATTCCGCTTAAAGTAAAGTAAAATATGCAAAATAAAGCAATGGGTAATACATCAACATAATTATAATGAAAATGACAGAATACGGACAGGCTCATGAGTAAAACTCAGGGATGGGTGTGAAGCCATGTACTACCCTGAAATATCAAGGTCATTTTCCGAATTTTGCCGTGGGTTGTTTTCACACTGCTTTTCTCTCTCGTATCACAGTGTTATCAACACCAAACCTAACAAAACAAACATTGCATTCCACAAACATATTTCTGATATGGTTGTAGAGTGTTGAAGAACTGGTGATGTTCTTTCACATAGCAGCAAATGAGATAAATACAGGATTGTATTTCTGCCGGTGGATCTGAGAACGAGAAATGACTTCGATTCCAGACTGTGTGAAAAAAAGGCGCGAGAACAGTTTTTCTGGCATTACAACACCTCTAAAACATGTTCCCGGCCCCTAAAGCCCACACTGACAATGCTGGGTGATAATGTGGTGCTGTAAACAGATGTTAATGCACGGTGTTTACAGTTATACAGGTGTGATTCTGAGACAATAGGTGTAATTCAGCATGCTATGTGTGGATCTCAAGAGAGAGATGCTATTTGTTTCAGAAATATACATCCACCCTATCTGTGTGTGTGTGTGTGTGTGTGTGTGCGCGCGCGCGCGCGTATGCGTGTGTGTGTGTGGGGGGGGAGGGTACGGAGGGTGGGGGATTGTTGGCAGTACGTGTGTGTGAGTGTGGGGATGTGGGTAGGGGAGTGAAAATGGCGGCAATAGCTTGTGACATACAATGTGCACAAAAGGCAATTTGTCACACTCTTTGGAATGATGCTGACTGGTTTGGCGTGTAGTTCTTTGAATGAAGGACAGGTCTGTAATGTTCGCTGTGTAAATCTTCATCATTGTAAAAAGACCAACACGAACATTAAAATCCAGTTTGGTAAGGAATGTACACTATTTGGGGAAGGACTGTACACTATCAGAAATGTACACTATTTATAAGAATGTACGCTATTTTGGGAAGGAATGTACTCTATCAGGAATGTACACTATTTTGGGAAGGAATGTACACTATTTTGGGAAGGAATGTACACTATTTGGGGAAGGATTGTACACTATTTCGGGAAGGAATGTACACTATTTCGGGAAGGAATGTACACCATTAGGAATGTACACTCTGTCGAAAGGAAACCCGTTCATCCGGTGTGACTGTTCATCATCTCAATGCACTGAAGCGCATTATAATGTGTTGAAATATGTTACAATGAATACTAATGTCATAATGTATTCTGTCCAGTTATGGTGTGCTGTGCTGTATTACTCTTCAGTCACAACACAATTTTCTGTGTGAAATTCGGGATGTTGTGCTCGGGAAGAAGGTGTCGACGTAATTCTGTGTCACCCCCTTCTTAATTATTTCCCCCTCCCTTCTTCTTCTCCCTTCTTTCTGCCTGCACATATATGCTTATTTACCTATCAGAGTGGCTGTTTCTACATAGCACAAATTCAGACAATACAAGACTCGAACCTGGGCCTATCGCTTCCTAATCGCACTCTCTGTCCACTAACCCACCACGCGCCGTCTTTCGCTCAAAGCAGACGCTGTGTTATTTTACAGCAAGCCCCAGAGGTGGGTCCAAAGTTAACAGGAACCACACTAAGCACCCGGGGAGACAGGCACTTTGAGGAACCTCCTGTCCCTGCGTGACTCTGGTGCTGGCCCACTCGTGGAGGGCGGAGGTCCGTACTGACCTCATCAGACACCGCCGGGCCAGGTGGAGGCGTGATGGGAGAGGGAATGGGGAGAGCTAATTGGCCCCGGAGACACGCTAACCACGGGGGGTCGGGCCTTCGCCATTTCCTGCCCTGGTCCTCTGGGACTTTCGTGATGAACACGACTTGTTAGAGAAACATTTACTGTTACTGTGCTGTAGTGTGCTGTACTTACTGTGCTGCACTGTACTGTGCTGTAGTGTGATGTACTGTACTGTGCTGCACTGTACTGTGCTGTAGTGTACTGTACTTACTGTGCTGCACTGTACTGTGCTGTAGTGTGATGTACTGTACTGTGCTGTAGTGTGCTGTACTTACTGTGCTGCACTGTACTGTGCTGTAGTGTGATGTACTGTACTGTGCTGTAGTGTGCTGTACTGTACTGTGCTGTAGTGTGCTGCACTGTACTGTACTGTGCTGTAGTGTACTGTACTGTGCTGTACTGTGCTGCACTGTACTGTGCTGTAGTGTGATGTACTGTACTGTGCTGTAGTGTGCTGTACTTGCTGTGCTGCACTGTACTGTGCTGTAGTGTGATGTACTGTACTGTGCTGTAGTGTGCTGTACTTACTGTGCTGCACTGTACTGTGCTGTAGTGTGATGTACTGTACTGTGCTGTAGTGTACTGTACTTACTGTGCTGCACTGTACTGTGCTGTAGTGTGATGTACTGTACTGTGCTGTAGTGTGATGTACTGTACTGTGCTGTGCTGTGCTGTGCTGTGCTGTAGTGTCGTGTAGTGTGCTGCACTGTACTGTAATGTGCTGTAGTGTGATGTACTGTAATGTCCTGTAGTGTGCTGTACTGTGCTGTAGTGTACTGTACTGTATTGTGCTGTGCTGTACTGTACTGTGCTGTAGTGTGTTGTACTGTAGTGTGCTGTACTGTACTGTACTGCGCTGTAGCGTGCTGTGCTGTGCTGTACTGCACTGTAGTGTAGTGTAGTATAGTGTAATGTAATGTAGTGTGCTGTGCTGTGCTGTGTTGTGCTGTACTGTACTGTACTGTACTGTCCTGCTTTCGTGATGAACACAACTTGTTAGAGAAACATTTACTGGACCTGTACTGTACTGTACTATACTGTACTGCTTTCGTGATAAACACGACGTGTTAAACAAGCACTGACTACTACTGTATTGTACTACTGTACTGCACTGAACTGCTTTCGTGATAAACACGAACTTGTTAAACAAACAATGACTGGTACCGCACCGTACTGCTACGACTGGTTGTTACTGTTTCTGTTATTGCTGTTATCTACTTCTGCTGCTGTTGCCCCTTTACTGTTACGGCTTCTTGTGCTGTTCCTTTCGACTTCGCCAGTATAGCTGCAAGCATTAAACATTTGACGAGAGAGATAGGGAGACACAGAGAGAGGGAGAGACAGACAGACGGACAGACAGACAGACAGACAGAGACAGAGACAAGGAGACAGACAGATGGAGACGGGGAAGTGAGGGAGGGAGACAGAGAGACGTGTGTTAACGCCTTCATCACCCCCATAGCCGACGGTGGTAAAGGTTCAGCTACTGACAGCAAATGAGAGAACGAGACAGACTGGAGTGAAAGAAACGACAGAGACAGAGACAGAAAGACAGAGACAAAGACAGAGGTGGAAGGGAAGGGGTAAAGGGGGGGCGGGGATGGGCAGACTGACATCCGACAGGCGGGGACAGAGGCAGTAGCAAGAGGGATAATCTTCCAGACCGTTAATTTTCGTCTGCCTCACCACCTCACCACCCATGCAATGACTTCCCACCCCCACCCCACCCCACCCACTCTCCCGCCACCGCCTACCCCCCACCCCACCCACACACACACCACCTCCCCACCCTCTGCATCCAGTTCTTTTCTACTCGTGTTGGGGGGTTGGGGTTGGGAGGACGAGGCTGCCTTTTTTTTTCAACCCTGCAGAACTGATCTTTTCCCAAGTACATACAGACTTCTTCAATTCTTAGTATCACACAAATTACATCACTAGTCACACGCACGCACGAACACACATTTCTCTCTCTCTCTCTCTCTCTCTCTCTCTCTCTCTCTATGTCCCACAATCATCACACCATTACACTTCACACACACACACACACACACACACACACACACACACACACACACACACACACTGTCTGTCTGTCTGTCTGTCTCTTCCCCACAATCACCACACCATTACCTCTCTCTCTCTCTCTCTCTCTCTCTCTCTCTCTCTCTCCCTCTCTCTCACGCCATGCCTAGTTTGCAACAAGCAGAAGTACTCTAACACGACAACGAAAGGAGAAAAGTAGGGGCTGAAGACGTCTAAGTTGTAAAGGAACAGAGAAAAGTGGAGGTCTGAAGATGTCTGTGTTGAAATCAATGTCAAGGGGACTGAACCAAGCAGCAGCGGTGGCTCCTGTCCTCCTAAAGGTCAGCCCGCATCTTGAGGGGACAAAAGTGAGTGAAGTCAAAGTGGGGGCTTTTACCTTAAAGTTTCCTCTTGACACATCAGTCTTTCGGGGGAAAGTAGGAAGGAAGCAGATTCGTGTGGACTGGGTGATAGAAAGGATGTCTTCGTCCATTCGTTTCTGCGGTGAGGGCAGTGAGTTGCTCTTTTAAAAAGCAATCTTCCGTAAGTCTACCCAAAGTATAATAAAAATCGTTTCTACTTAAATCGTGGATATGCAGAACATATCTATTCGAAAAAGAAAAAGAAAGAAAAAAAAACACGCTAAAACTGCGGGAGGGTGGGTGGCGCCGTAGACGAACCCAGTGTTCACCAGTGATCAGGGTTGGAGACCTAGTTTCGGCATCTGCACTATGTCTGTCTTCCTTTGGCTGTCTCTGCCTCGCCCTGTCTGTCTGTCTGTCTGTCTGTCTGTCTGTCTGTCTCTCTCTCTCTCTCTCTCTCTCTCTCTCTATATATATATATATATATATATATATATATATTTGTATTTCTTTTTATCACAACAGATTTCTCTGTGTGAAATTCGGGCTGCTCGCCCCAGGGAGAGCGCGTCGCTACACTGCAGCGCCACCCATTTTTTGTATTTTTTCCTGCGTGCAGTTTTATTAATTCCTATCGAAGTGGGTTTTTCTACAAAATTCTGCCAGTAACAACCCTTTTGTTGCCGTGGGTTCTTTTACGTGCGCTAACTGCATGCTGCACACGGGACCTCGGTTTATCGTCTCATCGAATAACTAACGTACTGACCACCACTCAAGGTCTAGTGGAGGGGGGAGAAAATATCGGTGGCTGAGCCGTGATTGGAACCAGCGCGCTCAGATTCACTCGCTTCCTATGCGGACGCGTTACCTCTAGGTTATCACTCCACTGTATGTATGTATGTATGTTTCTCTCCCCCCCCCCTCTCCCTCTCTCTCTTTCCCACCACCCAGTACAGCCGAGTTGTTCACCACATGTCCTGTTTGATGTCTCCAGGTACAATCAATGCTGTGACTCTTCCTGCTCGCTTCCTTCATGTCAAAGGGAGCGATATCGATTGAATGGCTTCGTTGGTGAGCGCGCTTACGTGTGTGTGTGTGTGTGTGTGTGTGTGTGTGTGTGTGTGTGTGTGTGTGTGTGTGTGTGTGTGCGTGCGTGCTTGTGTGCGTGTGTATTCGAGCGCGCGTGCGTGCGTGCTTGTGTGCGTGCGTGCGTGCGTGCGTGTGTGTGTGTGTGTGTGTATGTGTGTGTGTGTGTGTGGAAGAGACAGCTATGACCCAGCACCTTTCCAACACTTCATATAAAAACTGTGTCAAAATGAACTTAAAGCAACTTCTACAACTGATATATGTCAACAACACTGGTGTGCTTCAGGAAATGAAAAGTAAAGGTCATGCATTGGTGTGAGATAGAAAGGAAAAAAGAAAAGAAAAAGGAAAATAGAACGACAGGGAAAAAACAACAATAACAAATAAAGCAGGAAATCAGAAAGAAAAGAAAGAAAGGAAAAGGGGGAAAAAAAGAGAAAAAAGAATAGAGTGAATAAACAAACAGGATAGACAGAAACTGTTGGAGAAAAGAAAAAGAAGAAAGAAAAGCATCCATGATGCGACAGTATCGTTGAAGATGGCGAAGATGCGTGAGTGAGTGAATGAGAGAGACACGAAAAGTAACTGAAGCAGAGAGACAAAGATATACAGAGAGAGGGACAGACAGAGATAGAGACACAGGGACAGAGTCAAGGAAACGGACAGCAAATTTTCCAGCAAAGAAACATAGCAGCAATAACAACAACAAAAACATGAAACCTTCAAGAAAAACCCAGTCCACGTCCCTTCAAACTAAACTAAACTCCTTCACACTCTTCACCTCTTTAGTTCAACTGCTGTCGATGCTCCGTACTCTGCCTCTGCTGCTCAAACACGACTCTCCTGTTGAAGAGTTGGCACTGGGCAGACGGCACCAGAGCTCTGAGAGTCGGGCCACTTCCTCTGTGTGTGAGTGTGTCTGTCTGTCTGTCTGTGTGTTGGGGAAAGAAGTTGTTGGGTCGAACCTCTTTCAGTCACCAGCAAGGGCCAGGAATGACATGCGCTATAGCAAGAGTGTCTCAATAAATAAATAAATAAACAAAAATAACACTGGTTCCGGAGGTGGGTGTGTCAGACTGAAATGGGCAAGGTCCTTGTGACCACCAGAGGGGTTTCTTCCCGTTCTTGATCTTCCTCTCTTCCTGCTCCTCCTCCTCTATTTTCTTCTTCTTCATCTTTTCTCTTTGTTTTTTCTCTGTTTCTTATCCTGCCTTTTCTTTCTTGTTCTTTCTTTCAACATTTGTTTTTCTTTCCCCTTTTCTCAGACTGAAAGAGGCACGTACAGATACAGAGAAAAGCACACACGAACGAATGCGCGAATGCACGCACATGATTATGTACACATACGTACACACGCCAACACATTTACACAACACACACACACACACACACACACAAACACACACACACACACACACACACACACACACAAACACACACACACACACACACACACACACACAGGGAGGGGACATTTGCCACTCAATGAACAAAAGAATTTCATCAATTTCATCAAGAATTGTATCAAGAACAACAAAGGGGAATATCTACCACATAATGAACTAAAGCATTTTTTTAAAATCCAGAATTGTATTAAGAACAGCATCAGTCAACATGTCTTTAATCTCTCTCTCTCTCTCTCTCTCTCTCTCTCTCTCTCTCTCTCTCTCTCGCAAACGTACTTAAAGTTAATAAGCGTTATAAGGATAGCTTGAAAACCTGTGCATTTTGTTGAGGGAAAGAACACGAAATTCATGTACTGGCAATTTGTCCATAATAAATTATCATTTTCTGAGAAAGAAATAGTAATCCAAGCATATGCACAATTTAAGGAGTCCACTATTACCCCCACTGGCTTCAAAATGTCAACAGCATTGTGACAAGAGATGTAGCAATGTCTCTCTCTGTCTCTTTCTCTGTATCTGTCTGTCTCTGCCTCTCTCTCTGTCTCTGTCTCTCTCTCTCACGAGGGCAGTGTGCTCCTCCTGAATGGATGAGGCGATTATCACCGCCTCTGACGTCACGGAAAGTTGAGGCCTGTGGTTTGGGAGTCACTTTTTGTCTCCCTTCCCCTTGGGGACCACAAAATCTGCTATGCTTACCTTTTTTTCCCTTTCTTTTTTTCTCACTTTAATCTTTCGCTGTTCTCTTCTTGGCTTTTTTTTTCATTGCTCAATTTCTGGGGCTTTTTCCTCAGTTTATTTTTCTAGTGTTTTCTTTTAATATTTCATTTTCTTCTTGTGTTGTCTTTTTCTTTCTAATTTCTCTTTCTCGCTTTGTCTTTCTTTGTTGTTCTTTATCTATTTCGCTTCTTTCCTATAGTTTTCCTTTTTATCTCTGTTTTTTTCCCTTCTGTCTGTCACACTCCCCCGTTCCTTCTTACTGTGTTGCTCTCTTTGCCAGGTTATTCAAAGATGGACAATGAGAGACAGACAGACAGACTGACTGAAGCAGAGGGCTGTTCCCACTGAAGATTTCGTTACTGAAGGTTTAGATCGCACGCACCAACAAAACATAGGCAACACGACTGAGGGATATGCAGGACAGTATCTCTTCAGAGACGAAGGATGGGATGGAGTTGCGGAAAAGTCTGTATAGCATTATGAAAGATTTCAAGTCCTAACACTATTTTTCAAGTGAACGACGCTGGACTCTTTCCACACCTTATCCGCTGAGGTACCCTCCCAGAGTTGCTTTGAATATATATATATATATATATATATATATATATATAGAGAGAGAGAGAGAGAGAGAGAGAGAGAGAGAGAGCCTACCAACCATTTTACCAGCAATTCTTCTGCATGTCTGTATTCGTCTTGTCCTAAAAACAATCCTCATCGTAGTGTTGTTCATGTTCCTGTTACTCCTGTTTTACAAAAAAAAAAAAAAAAACCTCTCTCTCTCTCGTGTGTTTCGTGTTTGACTTCATTTTTACAACACCAAATAATCCTCTTCCTTGTGCTCATCATGTTTGACTTCATCTTTACATCACAAAATAATCCTCTTTATCGTGTTCTTCATGTTTTACTTCATCTTTACATCACAAAATAATCCTCTTCCTCGTGTTCGTCATGTTTTACTTCATCTTTACTTCACAAAATAATCCTCTTTATCGTGTTTTTCATGTTTTACTTCATCTTTACTTCACAAAATAATCCTCTTTATCGTGTTCATGTTTGACTTCATCTTTACATCACAAAATAATCCTCTTTATCGTGTTCTTCATGTTTTACTTCATCTTTACATCACAAAATAATCCTCTTTATCGTGTTCTTCATGTTTTACTTCATCTTTACTTCACAAAATAATCCTCTTCCTCGTGTTCGTCATGCTTGACTTTATTTTTACATCACCAAATAATCCTCTTTCTCGTGTTCTTCATGTTTGTCTTCATCTTTACTTCACAAAATAATCCTCTTCCTCGTGTTCGTCATGTTTTACTTCATCTTTACTTCACAAAATAATCCTCTTTATCGTGTTCTTCATGTTTGTCTTCATCTTTACATCACAAAATAATCCTCTTCCTCGTGTTCGTCATGTTTTACTTCATCTTTACATCACAAAATAATCCTCTTCCTCGTGTTCGTCATGTTTGACTTCATCTTTACTTCACAAAATAATCCTCTTTATCGTGTTCTTCATGTTTTTCTTCATCTTTACATCACAAAATAATCCTCTTCCTCGTTTGCTTCCTGTTCGTATTCCTCCATACTTTACAAAACCCTCTTCTTCGTCTTCCTTCTCATCATTATCATTAGCAGCGAAAACAACAACCGTTTTCGCTCAACTTCCCCCAAATCCCCCATCACCCCCACTCCCCTTTTATCTTTTTTTAATTCATTTTCTTCTGTCTGCTCCTCCAATTCGCTCTGCTGGTCGTTGAGAAATACCACACATCGTCAAGAGTGACGACGCCGGGAGCAATGCTGATTCCAGCACGGCTTGGAAATGAGATGGGGAAAGTCCTGACGGTCCCCCCACCCCCACCCCTCGTGCTCTGTGTCTGTGTGATTTCACAGCCTCCTCTCTCCTCACTGTCATCACAGGGCGTTGGGGAGATGGGCTTCATCATGAGGGGGATGTGGAGACTAGACATGGGGTCAGTTTTATTTTTCACTTTCTCCCGGAGGGCTGGGTGTGGGGGTGTGACGAAGGAGAAGGTTGGGGGTAGGGGTAAGCTGGTGGGTCGGGGGTGGGGGTTTGGTGAGTGGAGTGTCGTCGGCGAAAATCGGTGATTCTCGTTCGTTCGTTCTGTCTGTCTGTCGCTCTCTCTCTCTCTTTGAAGGCATGGAGAAAAAAAAAGCTTGCTGCTGATCCTTTTGCCCTCAGTAAAGCAATTCTCTCTCTCTCTCTCTCTCTCTCTCTCCTCTCTATCTCTCTCTTTCTCCTTCCATCCCACTCTCTCTCTCTCTCTTTCCATCCCACTCTCACACTCCTTCCCTCCGTCTCTCTCTCTTTCTTTGTGAGGGCATGGAGAAAAGAAGCTTGTAGTTTATCCTTCAACTCTCAGTAAAGCATTAGTTCTCTCTCTGTCTGCCCCCCCCCCCCCCCTCTCTCTCTCTCTCTGTGGTTTATTTTCTCCAATATTCTATCTCTTAACCTGTCTCTACTCTGCCTTTCTTCTTTCTTTCCTTCTCTATTTCTTTCTCCTTTTTTTTTTTTTTTTTTTTTTTTTAATTTTCTTCTTGCACTCATTTATTTTCGCATTTCGTTTCGTTTTCTCCCTCTTTCCACATGCATACCCCCTATCCTGAGTTCCGCCTGCAGTTTTCTGGATACCCTGCTTTATGTTCTCCATTGTTCATCAGCCATGCTGTGGTGATTGCAGGGCCAATCCGTGATGTCCCATTTCCATTTTCTGCTTTGCTGCTCTATTCACCTGCAATCCTTCTGGAATGTCTGTTTGGTCTTTTTAAATTTGATGATTGGGCATTCTTATTATGTTCCATTCAACTTGATGATTGGGCATTCTTATTATGTTCCATTCAACTTGATGATTGGGCATTCTTACAATGTTATAATATCAAATTTGATAACTGGCATTCTTGCTATGTTTCATTTAACTAGATAATTGCCCATACTTAGTGTGTTTCATCAAACTTGATAATTGCCCATTCTAACTGTGTTTCATTTAACTTGATAATTGGCCATTCTCACTATGTCTCATTAAACGTGATAATTGGCCATTCTGACCATGTTCCATTAAACTTGATAATTGGGCATTCTTACCATGTAATATTCTCTTATTTTACGCCAAGAATGTGTGAGGCGCCCGCTGGCTTTTTTAAAATATAATTTTTATTACTGTTATATATAACTTCGTATATCGTGTAAAAATATGTTCATGCAGAGGACAGTTGCGATTTTTTAATCCCCTAGCGAAAAATTGTAGGAATTGTCAACGTCAACATTCTTAGGTTTGTACGCATGAATATGACTGTACTTGGGACCTGGTTTTTCTCTTGCAGTTTTGCTCGTCTGTTTGTTTTAGGTTCAACGAAGTCGCCATACACATTTTTCAGCCCTGGTGCATGACTCTGTGTGGTCGGCGGGGCCACAAGCAACAGATAAAAAGGTTTATTTCACCAGGATCGTCTCCCTTGTTGACATACGTATCACATGTCGACGCTGTGTCGCGTACCCAAAAGCCAGTGACGTCAGCACACAGCGTGCATCACGTGCAGACAGCACATTCCTCTTGCAACCCCCCGCCCCCCCGCCTTCATCTGCCTCAAGGGCCAATGATCCACCCTGTCGCTTTCAGACACGAGGCAACGGGAGCTAAGCAGGGCTTTGCTATCTTTATTGAGAGTGATCTCCCTTCCCGCCAGCAAGTTCAGTGATGGCGAGTGGAACGGTGGCCTCGTGGTGATGCTAGGAGGCGGGTGTCCAAGGGTTCGAGTCCTACATGCGCACAGGGAGTTTCACTCCCCCACTCTGCTGGACCTTGATGGGCGGTCTGAGTGGTAGTATTTCAAGTTAAGGAACTCACAGCAACGATAAGGTTGTCCCTGGCAAAAAGAATCCATTTTTGTTCGTTAAGAAATTATACTTGTAGACATCCAATAAACAAAATTAATGTGGTGCTACACTGTGCACTGTAGCGACGCGCTCTTCCCTGGGTAGAGAAGCCGGAATTTCACACAGAGATATTCATTGTGACAAAAAATGACACAATAGAAAACAAATACAATACAATGCAGCACAACACAACACAACACAACAAAGTACACCTCAGTCAGGCGAGCTTCTAGGTATATCGCTATTCTCGAACAGAGCTGCACCACTTGAAGAGCGAGAGTGGCACTACTTCAGTTGCAGCTTCAGTTTCAGTTTCCCAAGAAAGTGTCACTTTTTTCGGATAAATCCATATACGCTATACCACATCTGCTATGCAAATACCTGACTCAGCAGCATAACCGAACGCGCTTAGTCAGGCCTTGAGTGCATGTATATGCATTTGTGTACCTATCAGAGTGGAATTCTTGTACCGAATTTTGCCAGAGGACAACGCTTGTTGCCATGGGTTCTTTTTCAGTGCGCCAAGAGTGTGCTGCTGCACGCGGGACCTCGGTTTACCGTCTCTTCCGAATGACTAGACGCTCAGTTTGATTTTCCAGTCAACACTTGGGAGAGAAAGGAAAGCGGAATTCCTACCCAGACCCTCACGGACTCTCGGTATTGGCAGATGAGCGTCTTAACTCTCTCCATACGAATGGCGAAAGAGACGACGTTAACAGCGCTTCATCCCAATTACCATCATCAAAATATTGCA
Organism: Babylonia areolata; assembly: GCF_041734735.1. Classification (NCBI taxonomy): domain Eukaryota; kingdom Metazoa; phylum Mollusca; class Gastropoda; order Neogastropoda; family Buccinidae; genus Babylonia; species Babylonia areolata. The sequence continues at coordinate 38,972,253 of NC_134879.1, forward strand.
AGCGGAACGCTCTTATACTGAAGAGGTGAATGTTGACATAGAATACCACAGTTCTGACGACGGAAGCTAAAGGTTGGGTCATTCAGACACCCACTGGACATCCGAGGGGTCTGTGTAGAGGAGAAGAGAGGACTGGCCGTACTGAGTGAGTTAACCGTTCTGTCACTTTCCTTTTTAGCACTACTACGTGATCAAACCGGCTGCTGCTTTTCTCTCTGTGTGGGCCGTTCTGCCTCCACATGTAGCAGTGTGCAGCGCTACTTTCCATGCCTTTCACTTCACTCTTCATCACTTGCACTGGTTCCATTTCGTTAGTGAAGAAACATGAGAGTGAACAATCGGGAAAAAAATGACGAAATAATTCTTGAAAAGACCTCAGTAAGTTCCCCTGCAATGTCTAAGGACGACAGACAAGACACGAACCCCACAAGATACATTTCCATCCAATGAAGTGCTGATAAGAAGAGCGAAGACAAAAGACATCCATTTTTCAGCACTTGCATCAGGGTCCACTGTCCATCTTTCCTTCTCCGCATTCAGCCGACATGGACAGAATCAGGGAAAGCTGTCGGCCAAAAAGCTTTTTCGCTTTCAACATATCCACAGCGATTCAAATGAATAAAAGTTCCTATCACTCACTCACTCTCACAAACAGACAGACAGACAGAGAGAGCGATAGCGAGAGCGCGAGAGAGAACAAATACCAATACATGCTCTTTTGGCTATCTGGCTGGCTGTATCTTCGTCTTTCTCTTGCCTTCCTTCGCTCTCTCTGTCTCTAATTCTCTCTCTCTTGCTCCCTCTCTCTCTTCTCTGTGCGTGCGCGCGCGCGTTTGTGTGTGTGTGTGTGTGTGTGTGTGTGTGTGTGTGTGTGTGTGTGTGTGTGTGTGTGTGTGTGTGTGCGTGTGGTGTGTGTGTGTGTGTGTGTGTGTGTGTATGCGTGCGTGCGTGCGTGCGTGCATGGGTGAGAGGGGTGTGGGGGGTAAAAGTGTGTGTATGTGTGGAGGGTGAATAGGGAGAGACAACGCTAGGGAAAATGGAAACGTTATAAACGCCAACATCAAACAACAAAAACAAAAATGTAATGTCCTATTGGACTACGCAGCAAACCTTCTGCAACAACAAATAACATATTGGAATTGTTAATAACACATTTAAAAGAACTTTTGGTGAAGTCTGGCAAAAAACATTTTAGATTCTGACATTCGAATATTATATGGTTGCTAGATATATGTTCTCCACATATGCATCTGACATCTTTGCTGAACTCAGTTATAAAAGCGTTCAGTTTTATCCTGTTTGATAATGTATGAATCTGCCTTAATCTTATTGAATTACTGAATATATTTGACTGATTGATAGTTCCCGGTTGTTGAACATTAATTATACTATGGTTAAAAGTTTTGCCGTTTTCCTGGTATAATTCTCTGACTTTGTTCCACGGTGTTTTTTCTAGTATTCGATAACCCTCTTGTACAGACAGAGGCACATAAAGTTCTATGGTTCCCTGTTCGTTTTTTGCACTTTTTCTTGCAGCCCTGTCAGCCCATTCATTGTAGAGAATACCAAGATGTGAAGGGACCCAGCAAAATGTAGTATGTGTTCCTTTCAAGCTTAAAAGATGTAAAATGTGGCTGATTTCTATTATGATTTTGGATTTGTTCTTATAATTTGATGAGTTTAAAGCACATAATACAGATTTTGAATCAACGCAAAACAAGACTTGCAGAAGGCAAATTGGAAGATCAAGAATATGATTTAGAGTCATAAGAACAGCAATAAGTTCAGCAGTGAATATTGAACGATTTTTACCAATATAGTATGATCTTTCCGTTTTCAGTTTTGGTATAACGAAAGCTGAACCTGCTTGACCACTGTCTAATAAGTGAGCCGTCTGTGTAGATCTGTAAATGATCACAGTATCTATTTTGAAGGTGTACTCGGACTTCCGTTGCCATGATATTCGGATTTTCATTCTTTTTCATGTCAGTGCGATTAACATCAAAATGTGCTTTATTCATCTCCCAGATGGGGTATGGACTTACGGTCTTCTGTGTGTCTACGTCATCTGAATTAATTTCAGACTTTTCGAACAGGTTTGACACAAAATGGGTGTTAAATAAGATATGTTTTTAGCTCTTTTGGGGAAGTTGTTTTCGGATGTAATTTTTACTTCCTCTGATGTATAATTTTCAGTTGTTGCACTTCTCAATACGTATTTAGCACATGCGAGGTTTCGGTATTCATCTAAAGGTAGTACTCCTATTTCTTTGTATGTTCCGAGGGTCGATGCATGGAAAGGTACACCAAAGGCAAGTCTATATGCTTTACAGTCTATGCTTTGAAGTTTCTTTAGCAAATATTTTGGAGCATTGAAAAAGACTTCTTGTCCATAGGATAGTTTGGATCGAATAAGTGATGATGATAAGTGTTTCAGAATCGTTGTATCTTGTCCCCAGTACTGTTTACTCACAATTTTGAGTAAGTTTAAAGATTTTCTTGTTTTTGTTATTATATATTCAATATGGCTATTCCAAGTTAGATTTGAAGAAATTATCAATCCTAAAAACTTAACAGTATCTTTATACTGAATTGTCTCTTTTTCAATCTTAAATGTTGGTAACTCTTCTGGTTTGTACCATTGTTAAAAAGCATAATGTGTGTTTTTTCTGATGATAATGTAAGACCATTATCAGCAGTATATCAATCTATCTATTTCTCTTTGGTATCTTTTCTTGATATAGTTTAATGCCCTTTTGGATGTATTCCGTTTCATAGTTACATTCATCCACATGCATATATCATCTGCGTATTGCACTAGGACCACATCTTTTGATAAGTGTTTCGGTAAGTCATTCAACAAGATATTAAATAGAACAGGGGCAATAACAGAACCTTGGGGTAATCCCATGTGAAGAGTCTTAGGATTCGAGTACGTATTCCCGACCCGTACCTGTATACTTCTTTCACTCAGGAAATCTTTGATATAATCATAGATATGTCCTGAAAAGCCAACAGATTTCAGTTTAAAGAGTAACTTTGCATGCCAAACTTGATCATAGGCTTTCTTCACATAAAAAAAGTTGCAAGAACGTTTTTCCTTCTAGCGAAATTTTGTTTTACATGTTTTGTAAGTTTTACCAAATTATCAATTGCAGATCTACCTCTCTGAAAGCCTGCTTGGTTAATTGGGATAATCTTATTTTTATGACAATAGTACATCAGCCTTCTCAAAATTATTCTTTCCATTAGTTACCAGTATGTGATGTTAGTGCAATTGGCCTGTAGCTGCTCTTATCTGTTTTGCATTTTCCTGGTTTATGAACTGGTATCACAATAGACTGTTTTTACTGTGCTGGCATTAAACCATCAATCCAGCACTTTTGAAAAATCTCAAACAATAAAACAACAAATTTTTCTGGTAAATGTCTCAGCATCTCATTTGAGACTGCATCAAGTCCTACAGATGTTTTCTTTTTAGGGAGGGATACTAATGCTTCTTTAACCTCGTTGAGCGTGAGTGGAGCATTGATGTACTGACTGTTATCAGGACTTGGATCTGTATAATCACTTTTGCTCTCCTCTTCTGTTCTGAGTTTTCTGTTTTTAGGTGAGAGACCTTCCAATCGCATAGACTCCGAGAACATTTCTACAAATGTTTCTGCCTTCTCTACATTGGACGGAAAATCTTTGTCTTTAATCTCAGTAGGACAAGATGGCAAATTTATACCTTCTTTCATTTCATTAAATTTTTTCCATACCCTTTTAGCATCTTTATGATCAGAAATCTCCCTATTACAGAAGGAAGACCAATATTGTCTTTTTGCCTGTGCAATGACCATGTTCCTATGATGGTTTGCCTTTTTCTTTTCAATAAGATTCTCTGGTGATTGTTGTTCAGATAAGTTATAAATTTAGATTTTTTTTATTATCTGCTGCTGCTTCACAGGCTGGTGTCCACCAAATATTTCCTGAATGCTTGCTTGATTTACTTGAATTGTATTTTGGAATTGATATGTCGGCAGCTTGTAAAATGGTGTCAGTAAAGAAGGAATATAATGTATCTATATCCGCGGTGTTTATGAACTCTGTGTTATAGCTAGCATGCATACTTTCGAATTTCTCCCAGTTAGCATCTTTATAGTTATATCTTGGAACTTTGTCGTTTTGAAATTCTGAAGGTCTTTGAGTTTCATTAAAAGTCATGATGATCGGTAAGTGATCACTTCCCAATGTATCTTTATATGTCGTCCATTTACATTCTGGATACAATGTAGGAGATATGAAAGACAGATCTATAGCAGATGCCCTGTGAGTGACAATATCAGGGATTCTGGTAACGCTGCCATCATTTAAAAGGCTTAAGGAGGAATCAATAATATTTTCCACAAAGCGGTTACAAGTAACTGATGCACAATCTTTGTTCCAAAAAGGAGAATGGGCGTTAAAATCTCCCCCAATCAACCATTTTTCATTATCCTGAATATTATGTAACCATTCCGTATTTACTTCGTTAGGGCCTCTCGGTAAATACACAGAGACGATACGCAGAGGAAGGTGATCACTAAACTCAACACGTGCCGCGCATGAATGAAAATCTGGAGTAGTGTTAGGTGCTGGTGGAGAGCATACACTGTACTCCATTCCTTCTTGAATATACAGTGCGGCACTGATTTTTGTGGCAGTATCTACATGCTGGTGCACAGGTGGATAATAATAACCTGGAAGCTTGGGTAATTTATTCTTTTTAACATTAAGTGATTGTAATATAAGTGTTTGGTAGTTATTATTTGCCAAATGTTGGATGAGATATGGTAAATTTGTGGAGATGGATCTAGTATTCCACTGCATAACCTAGATTGCATGTTTGCGAATGGGGGGCATTATGGAGGAGAGTATGTGTATGTTGGGTATAGTGTGTGGAGGGTATAAGGAAAAAGAAAATAAGAAACTCTAAATTAGAAAACAGAATGAAATAAAATAATAATAATGGTAATTATACAATTTGTGATCGAGTCAACTACTTATACGACTGACCACGGTTGTAAATCGAAAATTAAACAGAAATTTGGGTCACTTAAAACAGTAGCTGCATGAACTAGTTATGAACAAGAAAAAAATTGTAAAATGCTTGACGTCTAATAAGAAGAAATTATATTGTGTTAGAAACGGCGAAGTGTAGAAAACTCAGCAGTTCTGTCTCTGTGGTGGAAACAGTCAAGGCTGGTTGTGGCGTTTAAGATGATGCAAATGTCAATACATGGACCAGTCTGTCAGGACGTTGTAATTGTTGTACCAGTCATGACGAGGACGTGCGGTGTAGAACTGGTGTGGATGGTATCTGGTGGGGAGTGCAGGTCGTCTTGGTCTCTCCCACAGCAGATCTCGGACGTGTCGCCCTACGTTGACTGCCAGTAGCCGTCCCGAAGATGATGCGGTTTGAAGTTAACATTTTCTACAAATGAAATATTGGCCACATCGTACAGGTCGGAGCTGACGATAGCAATAAACAGCTGTCTTCTGATTTCTGTTGTTGTTGTTTGTTTGTTTGTTGTTGTTGGTTTGTTTGTTTTTTTGGTTTTTTTTATCTTTTACTGGTGTTACTTCTGTATCTGTAGAAAACGTTGCTATAGCCACTTATGATATAAACGCAACGAGGGGGGGGGGGGGGGGGGGGGGGGGGGGGGGTGCGCAGCCTAGCATTACTGGTGTCCTGAGAGCCGTGCTTTGAAGCTCTCGACAGATGTTGCTGTCACCGCTGCCTCGTTCAGATGGTTCCAGTCACGAACAGTGCCAATAAAGAAAGTGTTTCTGAACTGCTCAATCTGATATCTGTCTATTACAAAGGATCTGGAATTGTTCCTGATGTGATTGGAGATGGCACTTGTTGCGTCGTATTCTTTAAAGTCGCGAGGTTTGATGCGACGTCCTTCTTTGTGTGGAGTCAGGAAACCAGTAGGCGGTATGGCCGGTACTAACCCCTCAACCACCTTGTACAGAAAAGTTAGGCGTAGATCACTTCTACGTTTCTGTAGCGTTGGCAGCTGCAGGGTAGATAACATATTGGTGATGGCACCGGAGGTTCTTGTGGTGTAATCGCCAGTAATAAACCTAGCTGAGAGGCATTGGATTTTTTTCTAGTTGGTTTATATCTTCCTGTAGGTATGGGGACCAATATGATGCATCCATACTCTAAGAGTGGGCGGATGAGGGCTAAATATGCGTTTTTCTTGCAGTGTTGAGGAAAGAAGCGCAAGTTTCTGCGGAGAAAGCCTAGGGTGTTGTTTGCTTTCTTCGAGATGCTGGCAATGTGGGTGCCCCACTTCAGGTCATTGGAAAAGATGATGCAAAGGTATGGGTTGGAGGAAACGTTGAAGCAGGGTATTACAGAGGGAGTAGTTGTAGTTGGAGGACTGTTGGATGCCGAGGATATAGCATTTCTTTGGGTTGAATTTCATGCCCCAGTCAGAGGCCCAGGTTTCAAGTAAGCAGAGATCGTTTTGAAGTTGTAGGTGGTCTTGAAAGGTGTTTATTTCGCGGTATAAGAAGCAGTCGTCGGCGAACAGACGGACCTGTGACTTGACGGTGTCTGGCTGCTCGTTAATGTGACACAGGAAGAGGAGAGGGCCGAGACATGTTCCCTGGGGTACTCCGGAGTCCACACTGGTTTCTTCTGATGAGTCACCCTCTATTACTACCGCCATCCTCCTGTGAGTTAATAAGTTAGTGAGCCAGATGTGGAGCTGCCTCTGATACCATAAGTCTGCAGTTTGTGGAGAAGACACTTGTGGGGGACAGTATCGAAGGCCTTAGAAAAATCTAAGATCGCCACGTCGACTTGGCGCTGGCGATCGAAGGATTGCAGGAAATCATGGCTGGTTAGAAGTAGTTGTGTGTCGCTGCGAAATCCATGGTTTAGGTTAGTGAGTATGTTGTGTTTCTCTATTTATTTGAGTATGTTTCTGCGCAGTTTCTTTTATTGTGGAAACGAATGATTTGCACAGCTCTGCAGGTTCCTTTACTTTCAGGTCGTTGATACCACAGTGTATTACAAGGTCCGTTTTTTCTGGGGGTGAAGAAAACTCTTGTAGGGATTTCTGTCTCATGTAAGGTGTGGTTCCTTTGTTTCGAAGCCTGAAAGCAGTATGATCTTCCAAGTCTTTTTTCTTGTACTCCATTCATTACTGAATCATGAAGGATCAGCACTTTTAGAAGGTCCTTTTGTTCCTGTCTTCGTATTGGAACGTTTCGTAAAGTCTGCTTTTCTTTGACGTAGTTTGACGAGGTCTCGTCGAGGACTGGTTTGACGTCATCGTTCTGGAGCTTTTGCTGCCTTGGTATTTCTTTTTTCCCAGTGGTGTTAATGGGCTTGTCACATTTTGTTGTTGTTTTTTCTGGTTTCTTTTGTTTTGCTGGACTTGATCCGGAACGTTTTGCTGCTTCAGCGTAGGTGATTTTTGTCTTGGGGCTGGACTCCGTTTGTGTTTCACTGGAAACCACAGAAACAGCCGTCTTCGTCAATCACAGAATCACAGAAATGTTTGGCTATAGGCTAAAAGCCTTTTGCCCTCATAATCAGTGTCCATTTATGTGCTTTTGGATCACTTGTTGTGAACAGACCCTTGTTTAAATCAGGCATAGTGTATACTGCATTTATCTACAGCTCAATATAAGATTTAACTCTGTGGAAAATACATGTCCTTAAACTTTTTTCTCAATGTGATTTTTGAAGGCGTTTACCGATGGTGCATTGATGGTGTCATAGGAAAGGTTATTCCACAGATTTATGATACGGTTAGTAAAAAAAAACACTTGCGGAACTGGTTAGTTACGAAATTAGTTTTGTTCATTTTGAAGTTGTGCCCTCGAGTTTTATCGTAGTTAGCCATAGTTAACAAGGAAGAGGTGGTGCAAGGATCATAAATAATCGTCTTAGCAAATTGTATTGAGCCTCCACAGTCTTTTCTAGGGAAGAAATGCGGTTGCAGAGAGCTGTCACCGTCTGCCTCAAATCCAGTAAAGTAGACGCTATGTTGAGGTCTGCCGGGATCAAAGGGCAGTTTACTTTCTGGAGTTTGGGTTTTCAAACCGCTGCCACTCGATTCCAGTTGCCCGCCGACAGCACGTGTTGATGTAGTCGCCACACGGGCACTGAAGCTTCTTGTTTTCATTTCTTTTGTTGACTTACACCAACTTTCACCACATTCAGGTTCAGCTGCTGGTAGTCTCCGCCATTTTGGTTTTCGTGTGTGTGTGTGTGTGTGCGTGTGGTTTTCCATGTTGATCTGAAAGTTTTGCGTTGAATTTTCTGGATGGTTTTGTTCAAAACTGATTCACATGAAAACACGTTTCTGAGTTTTTGTTGTTGTTGATTTGTCTGTTTCGTGGGGAGGGGGCAGGGCTGGGTGGGCATGGTGTAAAGATGCTTTCAGTTTGTCCATTTTAAACCTCAGTAAAACATTTTGTCATTTTTGCTTCTCTCCAAGTTACTCGCACACTCTGTTTCGTGGATTTGGAGAAGTGCATTTTTCAGCTGCATGTGTGCATTCCAGTTCTGATTTGAATGTGTGAGCGCACTGGGTGCTTTTCGCCGACAGAGAGCTGTTATAAAGTGTTCATGTTGACGATCAACTGGATCGTGTAGAGCGCTTTGAGCCGAGTTAGTAATAGGTATCGCTCCATGGAAAATTCACAACTACTACTGCTAGTAGTAGTAGTAGTAGCAGTAGCAGTAGTATCTTTCCTATGAACTGATTAAAACAAGTTGAAGTTGAAAATTGTGTTTATGTTATGTTTACAATTAACTGGATAATGTTAAGCGTTTTGACCAGTATCATTAATGGATATCGCGCCATGGAAACGTCACTACTGCTACTACTGCAACTACATCAACTACTACCAGTACCTTGCCTTAGAACTGATTAAAACAAGTTGAAGTTGAATAATTGTGTGTATGTCATGTTTTACAAATAACTCGACAATAGTAATTAAGCGCTTTGAACAGTATTATCAATAGATAACGCGCCATGGAAAGGTTACTAATACTGCTGCTACTACAACAATACCAACAAGAACAACTACTACTGCTACTTTTATCTTACCTTAATCAAAACTGATTAAAACAAGTTGATGTTGAAAACATAGTATCATCACCATCATAATCATCATCATCTCCACTGTGTTCATCATTATCATTATTACTCTCATACCCTGTGATAAGTGTGGTGACCAGGCTGACACAGACCAACACACAGACCAACCAACACAGAGACTAACACACAGACCACAGACCAACACACAGACTAACACACAGACCAACCAACACATATACCAACACACAGACCAACCAACACACAGACTGACACACAAACCAACCAACACACAGACAAACACACAGACTAACATAGAATGACACACAGACTGACCAACCAACACACACAGACCAATACACAGACCAACCAACACACAAAATAACACACAGATAACCCACAGACGCTGCCAGACAGCTCGGCAGGAGAAGGACAAAGGTCAATGCTCCCCACAGTCCGATCACACAGCACCACATCCGTCCCCTCATCAACAATCCATACTGGGCACTGGGCAGTTGAAGGACGGACGTGGGGTGCTGGGGAGGGTGGGGGAGGGGTAAAGAAAAAGGGCTTGAACAAGGCTGGACACTCCAGGAGAGCTGTGGGCCCCGCGGGACTGCAATGGACGCGTGCTTCAAAGTGATGAAGTGTCCAGGTCTATTGTGCTCTCTCAACCGAGAGGTTTTTGTCAGCGGTCGTTCAACAATTAGCATAAAAATGGTTAAGAGTCCCCGCGTCTCTGTTTGTATGAATTATTCAGAGGAATCGTCTTGGTCACAATGAACCTATACACGTACAGCGCCTTATCAAGAGGCTTCAGGCTGTATAGTGCCTTGGATAAATCATTCATAAACTGGTGGTTTCTGTCATTGAGCTCTTTGTGCACAATCCTCCAAACAAACAAAAGACTGTTGCTCGCTCTCTCAATCTCTGCCTCACTCCCTACCACCCTCTGTGTGTGTGTGTGTGTGTGTGTGTGTGTGTGTGTGTGAGAGAGTTTATGAATAAGATTAAGGAAAGTTTTTTAAAAACAAAACTGAGAAGGAATAAACCAGAAACATATTCACTCTTGCATCTTGTAACTTCATATTCCTTCAGAACTGTATTGAAACGTTGTTGGGTAACAACAAAACGATTATTGATGGGTTGGGACAAAATTTGCTGTGAAACAACACGCGTGTATTGTTTTCAACACGAAAAAAACTCAGGTGAGGATTTCGAGAAAAAACAATTTCACGGACAGAATTTATCCTCTGTTTGTGGCTTTCCGAAAATATTTTTATGATGCACAATATACCGAATTTTGTTCCACTCCATTTCGGCGCAGAGAAAATTCAATTATGAAGACGGAGAAACACATAGTCACCAGTCTTGCACACAACATAATGTGGGTGCTACAGTGGTGGGATATTCATCATAATATATGACATAAAAATACGTAACTAATTAACAAACCAACGAACTCACTAAACTAACTAAATAGATAAAAAGGTAAATGAATAAACATATGAATGAATGAATAAATAAATAATTTGTATGCAGACGCTCTCCTCTCACATCCATTCTCCTTCCTGACAGAAAACAACACGGTTGATTACAACCTTCCTGGTACCCCCCAGTAAGATTCCCGCCCATCCCCTCCTTCACGATTCTCCATCACCCTTCCTTGTCAAGACGAAGGCCAACTGTCGGTTGTCTCTGGCAACTAAGACAGAACTGCCCGCAACTGTCTGGGTGTCACCATTTGATTAACACGGATCACTGTTATCGGAGTACTCTCCCTGTTTTTGTTTTTTTTTATCCCTCACTGTCACTGCCTCTCTTTTCTCTCTTTCCCCCGTCAGCTACTGTTTTGTATGTATCATGCATAAATTTATATATTAAAAAAAAACGAAGAAAATACGCTGTTCTCCCAGGTCACCAGCTTTGTTCCTGTTGACGTCTAAGTTTCCATGTAATGACTGCAGATTCCATTACCCGTTGTTTACAGACATCCACTGCTTCCAACGCTGACCAGCCCAAAGCCAGGTTCCAGGCTTGCATATATATCTATTTAGTCCTACGTCTCCATGGCAACGGGTGCATTTTCTTTGATTCTTTGTTTCCAGAAATAAAGCCCAAACCCCGTGTTATTCACCAGTCATTAAGCCCCTTCCATACCACACAACTGAGCTTCTTTCCATCCCATTACGTCCACCATGCAACATTTGTTCGTCTACTATTAAAGCTGTGAGGCTTACCAAAGGTTCTAACATCAGTGGTGGTGTTCAAAAAGAACGACAATCATCGTGTCTCTGTACAAAAAGAACGACAGTCAATGGCCTGTTGGCGTTGCAATAATCGTGTCTCTGTACAAAAAGAACAACAGTCAATGGCCTGTTGGTGTTGCAATCATCATGTCTCTGTACAAAAAAAGAACGACAGTCAATGGCCTGTTGGTGTTGCAATCATCGTGTCCCTGTACAAAAAGAATGACAGTCAATGGCCTGTTGGCGTTGCAATCACCGTGTCTCTGTACAAAAAGAACAACAGTCAATGGCCTGTTGGTGTTGCAATCATCGTGTCCCTGTACAAAAAAGAACAACAGTCAATGGCCTGTTGGTGTTGCAATCACCGTGTCTCTGTACAAAAAAGAACAACAGGCCAATGGCCTGTTGGTGTTGCAATCATCGTATCCCTGTACAAAAAAGAACGGCAGTCAATGGCCTGTTGGTGTTGCAATCATCGTGTCCCTATACAAAAAAGAACGACAGTCAATGGCCTGTTGGTTTTGCAATCATCGTGTCCCTGTACAAAAAAAAGAACAGTCAATGGCCTGTTGGTGTTGCAATCATCGTGTCTCTGTACAAAAAGAACAACAGTCAATGGCCTGTCGGTGTTGCAATCATCATGTCTCTGTACAAAAAAAGAACGGCAGTCAATGGCCTGTTGCAATGATCGTGTCCCTGTACAAAAAAGAACGACAGTCAATGGCCTGTTGGTGTTGCAATCATCGTGTCCCTGTACAAAAAGAACGACAGTCAATGCCTGTTGGTGTTCCTATCACCGTGTCTCTGTACAAAAAAGAACAACAGTCAATGGCCTGTTGGTGTTGCAGTTTATCGTGTGCGCATGTCTTCCGTTCACACGTGGTTACTGCACGATCACACTCTGGGGGCTGGGGTTAAAGGGTGATTAACACTGTGTGTTACTTTACGTCATTTCCCCTCTTGCCTGCCCGTGACTGCCGGGGAATTCCGGGAAATGTGGCTGTCTGGCTAATGAGAGGAGCAGTGTTCAGTGACGTATACAGAATTCTCCAGAACAGTACAGTTGATTCCAGTGTTGACTCTGAGACAGAGTGGAAAGGAATGGGAATAGTAAGGTGTCTTTTGGCGTCCACGTCGTTGATTCCTACTTCTGTGTGAACCTATCGTTGTCGACATCAGGCTCTTTGTTTACCAGGGTAATTCAGGTACTGGGCCAAGCCAGTTTTCCGTGTATAACAGAGGTATTCCCTCCTGTGAAAAAAAAAATCCACTGGCAATTCGTTTCCTGAGATTCAACCATTAAGACAACCCTGTCTCTATCCCCTCAACTGTACAAACCATATTCCATTGCATCATCATCATCTTCATCACCATCATCATCTTCATCACCAACATCATGTCTGTCTCTGTCTGTCATATGTTTCTGTCTCTTGTTCTGTTGCTCTCTCTCTCTCTCCCTCTCTCTCTCTCTCTCTCTCTCTCTCTCTGTGGTTTCTTTCTGACTTTCTATCTATTACATAATTTATATATATATATATATATATATATATATTCTCTCTCCCATTTCCTCTCTGTGTGCGCGCGCATGTGTGTGTGTGTGTGTGTGTGTGTTTCTCTCCGTTTCGTGACTCTTTGATTTGAACAGATCTTCATTTCAATTCCCAACCGTAGACCCTCATCGATATCATCAGAACGACGTTCCCCTCTACCCCCCCCCCCCACACACACACACACACACACACACTCCCCCCCGCCCTCTCTCTCTCTCTCTCCCAGCTTCTGTCTCGAAACATTTCTTGTAAACATTATACTGCCAGGTCGCAGGTTTCCATCTTACTTTGGCCGACGTTTCCATGGCAATGCTTGTGTTCTTTTTTTCTTTCTTTTTTTTAATGCTTTTCTTTTCTTTCAGAAACAAAGCCAAAGCTTCCATCTTTCACCAGACATTAATTAAGCCTCCTGTCGCAGCACTCTGAAGTTTTTTTCCACACCACCCCCCTTCCGCTGGCCTGGGATCAGTTGTTGATCCAGCCCTTAAAGTTACCCCGGAAAACGGAGTATGGCTGCCTACATAGCGGGGGTAAAAACGGTCATACACGCAAAAGCCCAATCGTGTACAAATGAGTGAACGTGGGAGTTGCAGCCCACGAACGAAGAAGAAGAAGAATATAAAAGCTGTGGGTCTGGTCTTATGTTCTTGCATCAATGACAGTGACATTGACAAAACACACACACACACACACACACACACACACACACACGACAGGCAATGGCAGATTGATGCTTAAAAACCATCGTGTTCCTGTCTTCACTTTACACGTCGTTACCAAAGCGTCACACCAGCGGCTGGGGTTAAAGAGTGACCGACACAAGTTATCCCCCTTCTTGCTTGCACGTGACGACCACAGCTATCAAAGGAATTGTGGGGTGAGAAGTGTGGCATCCGGACTGACAGGAAGTAGCTCGTGCGGCATTCACGGCAGTCTTCATCAGCCCCAACTCCGGTCAGCCTGGTTCCAACACTGGCTGCCAGACACTGGTTGGAAATGAAACGGTCAGCAAGTGTTTGCTGAAGTCCCTGTCACGTCTGTCTCTCCCCGTGTTGGCCTGTCTTTGTTGACATCTGCTTCGTTACTAAGGAAGAGAAAGCAGGAGAGTTAAACGTCATAAGCGTCACCCAAATCAAGACGTGTTTTTGTCGGCAATTTTCACTTTTCACTTACACCACCTGAGCACTGTCTGTTTGTGTGTGTGTGTGTGTGTGTGTGTGTGTGTGTGTGTGTGTGTGTGTTCCATTAATCAGTTGGTTTTTTTTTTTCGGTTTTGTGTATGTTTCGACTGGTTTCTTTTTTCTTTCTTATATTCGGTTTTCCTCACAAATTCCTTCCTTCATGACAAGAATGGACTGGAACGGTGAGCAATATGGAAGGCGAACTCTGTTTTGCTCTCTGTCTCTGTGTCTGTCTGTCTGTCTCTGTCTCTCTGTCTCTTTCACACACACACACACACACACACACACACACACACACACACACACACACACACTCACTCACTCACTCACCCATCCATCCACTCTCTCCCTCTACCCCTTCTTACTCTCTCAGTTCTCATACCGCCGTATGATGATATTGTATTCTACTGAAGAATCACAACCTTTTCAAAGCAGCTCAGTTCAGTTCAGTTACTGAAGAAAGCGGGCACTACGTTCGGACAAATCCATATACGCTGCATCACATCTGCTAAGAAGATGTCTGACCAGCAGAGTAACCCAACGCGCTTAGTCAGGCCTAGAGGAAAAATACGATGAAAATGAGTAAAATAGGATTCAAAAATAAATACACAGATAAGTAATTGAATAAATAAATTGATAAATAAAAATAGTAAACACAAATCAATATTGTCACACACACACACACACACACACACACACACACACACACACACATATATATATATATATATATATATATATATGTGTGTGTGTGTGTGTGTATGTATGTATAATAGCAGCACACGTTATAATGCACATCCACAGTCTCTGACTGCAGGCAGAGTGGCATTGTTTTTACTGTTATATCTCATTTCTCCCCATTTAACCTGGGGGTTTCTTTGGCTCTTGTCATGCATACTGTTTGTTCTCGTTCTTGTTCTCTCTTTTCTATTTCCTTCCTTCTCTTTCCTATTGTTTCCATATTTTTTTGTCTCTGCCTCTTTCCCCTTCTCTCTGTTCTCTGTTGGTTAATCTTGCTGTCTTCCATTGATTGAGTATATCGTCATGTTCTGCCTGCAGTTCATGTTAACTCTGGCTTATTTTTCCTTCCTTCCTTCCTTCCTTCATTTCACTCTTCTCTTCCTTTTTTCTCCCCTTTCTTCTTTCCTTCTTTATTTATTTCCTTCTTTTTTTTTCATTCATTGTCCATCAGTGTCTCACTCTGTTTCTCTCCATCTCTGACTGTCCGTGTCTGTTTTGTTTTTTCTCTATCTGTCCCTATCTCTGTCTCCCCTGTCTTTCTGTTTGTGGATATGTTCGTGTTTGTTCCTTTGTTCCATCCTTCTCTCTTTCGTTTTTGCTGTCTTCCTGATCACCGGTCTTTGCTTTGTATCCGTTGGCGCTCGCGATCTGTATCTGTATCTGTACCTCTCTCTCTCTCTAAGTATTCCTTTCTTCATTGTTTTCTCTATTTCTTTCTCATTTAGAATGCAATTTTATTATACTTCCTGTTTCGTTTTCCGTCTTTGTGTAATGGGTTTAGAGGCTTTAGAAACGTCAACGATAATGTCTTGGAACTGGTACGATAAACAGCGGAAAGGTTAATGTCTGATATTAAGCGACACATCCCCCTCTGGAATCTTACGATGGAGACAAACATTGATTTTAACGGATGTTCGTTCTCTCCAAAGTTTACGCCATAATTTTCATAGCGATTTTGTTAGTGCCGGAAAAGTGAACAGGTAATACCATCAAAATAAACGCGTAATTATGGATTATGTAAAAAGGTGGGGACTGGTGACGCGGTGTCGCGGACCAAAGGCACCGACTAGGGAGTGGGGTGAGGAGGTGGATGGGTGGAAGGGGGGAGGATGGCGTGGTGTCGGCACAACCTCAAAGACTGGACTTGGGATGGAGCGGGAAGGGAGATAAGAAGGGGGGGGAGGGGACAGAGTGTGGGTGGTGGGGGTGACACTGCTGGCACACTATAACAAAGTGAACAGGTAATACCATCAAAATAAACGCGTAATTATGGATTATACTGCATTAATTTTATTTTGGAAAACCAGCATCAAAATTTAATTTTCACTCATGCACATGCATGTCCGCACCACTCCATTTCTCTTCTCCCCCTCTCGCTCTCTCTTTCACACACACACACAACACACACACACACACACACACACACACACACACACACACACTTTTTTGCAACTCTGATAGCTTTAAATTATCTATTCTATGCGTGGATTAATCGTATTCTAGCTTTTTGCGTTGAAAATTGCCGCGTCACAACGGCCTCAAACCACGTTTTTGCCAGATTGTAACACGGTATAACTCCACGCACGCAGCGGCACACCACCAAACACACACGTAGCTACCGTACCCCCCCAGGTGACACCACAGCACAGGGTTGGGAGAGATTGGAGGAGAGTTGTTTTTAGGGGTCCCTGGGGTCCAGTGCCTCTGTAAAACCTCACTGGTTTGGTTCGAATCTCACACTGTGAAAGGTGCCAGTAGTCGGCAGTGCCAGGTTCCCTCATTGAAGTGGACAGCTGGGTGTGCAGAAAAACAGGCAGAGTTGGATCGGGACACACGTGTTGACGGCTCCATCCAATGGTCGGTAAGTAGTAGTATGAGGTCCCGCCTTCTGTTGGTTCTCTGTGGTCTGACCCATCCCCTTTCCTGCCTGCCTAACACAAAGCACCCGGCCCCTTTTTCCCTCCCCAACCCCACCGAGAACGATTCCCCCCTCTTGCAAAGTGACAGTCTTGTCGTTTTAAAAGGTCATGAAAATGGCTCATTTGATACTTTTTAGTCCAAGCTGCTGTTTTCTTTCTCTTTCTGGTGTGTTTTTCCCTTGCGAGATCTTATCCAGTAAAACTATACTTTTGTTGTTACTTTACTCCTCAGGCCCTGCCCATCTACTCTCTCTCTCCGCTTCCCCGTTTCGGACTTCTCTGTGAATTACCAGGGGTCACTTCCATCTTGTGCCATAACATCCACACCACCACACAACACACCGCATTTCCACCGGGGTCCACTGTCAGTGCTGCGTTCCTTGTTGGTATTTACGAGTCTCATCAACGCATGCAATTTCAGAAGTTTTCAGCAGGGAATGGCTTCATTATTCACAGATTGCCTGGCACTCGTGAAGGTTTAACACACCTTCCAGCGGTCCCGCGGGCCGGGTTCTCAATCGGTGACAGTTTACAAAAAACCATCTGGCTGTTGGGTGCAGCATCTTCATGTCGGTGCACGGTCACTCTAGGAGGAGGGGTTGAAGGGGGCTTCAGTCTGTGTTCTTTGTTTTCCCCTTTTGGCCTTTTTACGTGCTGGGGAGATTGGAAATTGCGGGCAGGGGGATTCACTCTGTGGATAGGCTTTTTCTCTCGTCTACTTGGTGGGGGGGGCCTGTGTGTTTCCCATCGCCTGAACTGGAGTCGTCTTTATCCCGCCAGGGACAGGGCCTGGTTTTGAATTTGTAGGGGGCTTGTGTTGGTTGCTGATCCGGGCCCAGGCAGTCGCCCTATCCCGGGTTGGCCTAAGTTCCCGTGAACACCCCGCAGATGTGCTGTTGGCACCCCAAAAAAAGGGCCCGGGATTTTTTTTTGTGGGCCCTTTTTTTGGTTGCTCGTCCCCCCCCCGATGTCCCTTTAGATGGGGTTCCATGTCAATCGCTTGTCGAGCTTCACACCCAGGTACATTGGCGTGTCATCCTGTTTCAACTGCATTCCGTTCAGTTTGAGGTGGGAGGTTTCTGACATCGGTGACAGCGAGAAGATTGCTGAGACTGTCTTGGTGGTGTTGATGTCTACTCCCCAGGCAGAGGCCCATGTTCCCACGTGATTGAGTGCTTCCTGCATTCTGTGGCTGGCGGACGTGAGGTATTCCGCAGCACTCCAGGCAGCAAAGTCATCAGCGTGGAGGGCTCTGGAGACATGCTTGGAGATCTTCTCAGCGATGTCGTCGATGAAGATGAGGAAAAGTGTAGGGGAAATGACTCCTCCTTGCGGCACACCTTGCTGTAGAGTGACCCGATGGCTGATTTTCCCGTCGAGTTTTACCCTTGCCCTGCGGTGTTGGAGGAAATCCTGGATCCAGCGGTACATCTTCCCTTCCACTTTCTTGTTGAGGAGCTTCAGGAGAAGTCCTGCCTTCCAGACCTTGTCGAAGGCCTTGGTTAGGTCCACGAAGACTGCAAGCACCTTCTTCTTTTCTTGAAAGGCAGTCTCTATCTCCTGTGCAAGGTACACCAGCTGGTCTTCGGTGCTGCGGTTTTTCCTGTAGGCTGATTGGGTATTGCTGAGCAGGTGGTTTTCTTCAAGGTGTTTCAGGAGTCGAGTGTTCACCATCCTTTCCATCACCTTGCCCAGACAACTCAGGAGGCTGATTGGTCGATAGCTGGACTTCTTAGTCTTATCCTTCTGCTTCTTTCTGATGGGGACGATGATGGCTTCTCTCCACTGGTCTGGAAGTTTCCCTGTGTCCCAGGACTGGTTGATGATCAAGAGAAGCTTCTGTCTGGCTACAGGTCCCAGGTTCTTGATCATGTCATTCGGGATGCCGTCTTTCCCAGGGGCTTTCTTTTTCTTCAGTTTCCTGATGGCTGCACTGAGTTCGGCCATGGAGAAGGCTGTCATCATGGACTGACTCGGGTTCTGCTGTTTCAGCTTCTCCTTGATCTCCCTCTGGACTTCCTGCACTCGGGCTTCAGGGAGTGTTGTGGTGCTGCCCTCTCTGTAAAAATCTGCAAGGATGTTGGCTGCCTGCTTGCCCGCGTGGTGCTTGCCATTTTCCTCAATGACAGTTCTGCTGTGTCTGGTGCCCGTGTCTTCGTTCAGAAGCTTGGTCAGGTTCCACAACTTGCCGGTGTCCTTCTCCATGTTGAGACTGCTGGTCTTCTCATTCCAGCTCCTCTGTATCTCTGTTCTCTTCTGCTGTTGGAAGGTTTCTTTGATGGTGTTGTATTCCCGGATGTTGTCAGGAGTGGGGCTCTGCTCCATGGTTTCTCTGGCGGAGTCTAGGTCTGCATGGAGCTGTTTCAGAGTGTCACTCCAGTAGGGCTTGTAGTTTCTGCGTTTCCCTCTTGGGATGGACTGCTTTGCTGCTCGCAGCAGTGCATCGCTGAAAAGGTTGACATTGTTGTTGAGGTTGTTGGAGGTACTGATGTCTTGGCAGAGGTTGTCTGCTTTTCCTTTGAAGAGAGTCCAGTTAGCTCGTTTGAAGTTCCAGCTGGGTTCCATTCTGTGCTGGGTGCATCCTATGCTGGAAATGCTGAGGATGACTGGCAGATGGTCGCTTCCCCCTAGCTGTGTGTTGACTGTTCTGGAGGTGAGTCGCTGAACCTCTTCTGTGGCGATGGCCAGATCTGGTGTTGAGCAGGTCTTCCATGCTCTGGAGTAGCAGGTGGGTTTGTCCTCTGGATGGTTGATGAGGATGAGCTTGTTGTCCATCATCCAGTCCTCTACTTCCTCACCACGTGAGTCCATTTCCTCATAGCCCCAGCTTGGCGAGTGGCTGTTGAAGTCTCCAACCACAAGGTGTCTGGAAGCTTCAAGTCTCACTTTGTGTAGCGCTAGAGCTGAGCCTGGAGGGCTGTAGCAGTTGGTGATCAGTAGTTCTCCGCTGGGCAGTAGCAGCTTGACTGTGTGATGCTCTAGCTCCTCTTTTCCCGATCTGCTTGTTTCTACTGCAGGGATGGAGATTTTGATGAGGGTGAGGATTCCTCCCTTGTGTCTGTCCTCTCGATCTTGGCGGAAGGCTTCGTAGCCTCTAATAAAAAATCTTTGGGGATCTTTTAAATGGGTCTCCTGAATGCAGATGACATCAATGTTGTTATTTCGGAGAAACTCCTGGAGTTCTGGTTTCTTGTTTCTCAGCCCTTCTGCATTCCACTGAGCTACTGTAAGGTTGACAGGTGGTGAATTTGTCTGGTCAGTCGCTCTACTCTGCCTTCCCCTGACCTTCAGGTTGACAGAGGCACCGGTCGCTTTGGTGGGCCCCTTTGAGGCAGGAGGCCCGGCTCCGTCCCTCCCCGGTTGTCGCTGATAGGGACGACGCCATGACGACAAAGTGGTCTGACGCATAACCATGATCGTTGATGCGTGTGTGTCCTGAATTTTTAACCAGAAACCTGCGCCGTAGCTGACACACTCCGTCTTCGGCAGGCCGGATCAAGTTTTCTGTCAGGGGGCTTCTCCCTTAGCTCAGGTCTAAAGAGTCCTGCCCTGTGAGCACAGGGGGATGTGAGAGATTGGGGATCCCTCCCCTAGACGGACTGCCTGTCAAGGTTAACGAGCTCCATCTACCCGGGGCTCATGGTCCAAAGACCTGCCCTGTGAGCACAGGGGGGGATTGTTTGCTGGGTATCCCACCCGTTGGTTTGAAATCAGAGTTTCCCTTCTCCTAGATGGACTGCCTGCCAAGGCTAATGAGCTCCATCTACCCTGACCAGTCTAGTCTGCGACCTCTCTTGAGTGAGTTGCCGAGAGCTAGTCTTGCTATTGCGCCGATCGTCCGCACCCGTGCCGCGTTCGCCATGACTGGGTCATGCCCATTCTGCCCCATGTCCCCGCAGGAACACCCACATTAACGTGGCGAGGAGGTGCGGCTACAGAGTTCACTCCCTTGCTAGGGACGCACTGAGGCACCCTAGAGGGGAGATCTTAGCAGAACTAGCGTGGATTCAAAATCAGTACTTCAAGCTCTTGAATCGTTGAAATTGCAAACACGATCAGAAATCACAACAGAAATAAGCCATTCAATTAACGTTCTTCCAGTTAGTGAACAGACGGTAAATCAACGTCCAAAACACGCACACACCCATGCACACGAACACGCGCGCGCGCGCGCGCGCGCGCACACACACACACACACACACACACACACACACACACACACACACACACACACGGACACACACAGACACAGAGAGAGAGAGAGAGAGACATCCGCCTTTCATCATGTATGCAGACAGCATCCTCTCTGATCCAGGGCTTTCCGCATGTTTACGTCTGCGTCTGTAACGTCACTGGATTTCATTTCTAAGACCACCACCCCACCCCCACACCTCTACACTCCGTCACAGCTCCACTCCCGTGCCCGCACACCCGGCCTCCGATATCCATCAGTGCAGAGTACCCTCCTTAAGAGGCTGGGATCCAGCTGGAGGGATACAGAAAGGACAGCCCAGAGTCGAGTTCGGTGGAGAAACGTCGTTGATGGTCCACAAGGAGCGAAGGGCCTAAGTAAGTAAGTAAGAGTCTCCTTCTGTCCTGTTTCTCTGTGGTCTGACCCCCAACATCCCCTTCCTACACACACACACACACTGCCCCCCCCACCCCCGGCCCTTTATCCCACTCCCAACCCCCCACCCCAAACCATCGATACTCTCCCTCCTCTTCGGGACGAATGCTGACAGCTGCTTGTCAGTGAAAAGGAAGGAAATTCGTGCGTCACTATTCGATTATACTTCTTCACTTCAGTCGGCAACAGATTCTCTGTCTCTGTCTGTCTTTCTCTCTCTCTCTCTCTCTTTCCCTCCTCTGTGTGTTTGTCCTTCTCTCTTTCATTATCATTATCACAGTACAAACACATACTCTCTGTTGTCACTTTCTATTCCTCCCCCCTCCCCCCCCTCTCTCTCTCTCTCGCTCTCCCCCTCTCTCTCGTTAATATCATCAGAGTACACATTCTCTCTCCCTGTCCTCACACACACACACACACACACACACACACACACACACACACCTGAAACATTTCCACGCACTCTTCACTCTCATGCTGTGTTCCTTGTTGCTATTTACGCCCACCGTCTCCATAGCAACGCATGCAATTTCACTGAAGTTTTCTTGCAGTGTAACTCCCCAGGCTTCATTATTCACAGCCATTAAGCCCCCTGCCGCACCACCCAGTGAAGTGTCTCTCCAACACAACACTAGTTCAGCCAGCGGTAAACCTGCGAGGCTGACCGAGGGTTCTAACATCGGTGACAGTTTACAAAAAAGAACGACCATCAATGACCTGTTGGTGTTGCAGTCATCGTGTGCCTGTCTTCCGTTCACAAGTCGTTACAGCACGATCATACTCTAGGGGCTGGGGTTAAAGGGGGATTAACACTCTGTGTTACTTTACGTCATTTCCCTTCTGGCCTGCACGTGACTGCCGGGAGACTCTGGGAAATGTGGCTGTCTGGGTTACAGGGTGATTAACACTCTGTGGTACTTCAGGCGATTTCCCTTCTTGCTTGCACGTGACGGTAACGACTGTCAAGGAACTCTGGTAAACGTGGCCAACAGTCCCGGGAGAACGGCAAGCTGCAACACTGAGATCAATCTCCGACACGTCCATTGGATTCTGGTGTTAACTCTTCAGCACACTGGTTTATGATTTAATTTCGTGTCTGCGTAATGTACTTGGTATGTCTTTACAATTATTTCTCCATGGTGATAACTTGTCCATGCCGTGATAATGTACCTGACCAAATTTCTCTGAATTGAGATAATAGTTATCTTATCTTATCCGATCTTATCTTATATTATCTTTATGGACGGTGTCTAAGTGATTGGTTTCTCCTTCTTTTAAGGTCTAAGTAAAAGACACCTGAAGACCCTGGGCATCAACTCAGACACGTGGGAGGCTGCAGCCTCCGAACAATCATCCTGAAGGTCTATCTATCTACGCATGTGGCCCTGTCTTGGACACAGGCTGTCAACGAAAACTCTCCAGGCACCCCGGCCCTGGGCCAGTCGCTCCAGCTGTCCCCCAGGTACGCCCCATCCTCCTGATGTCTGTCTCCAGATCTCGGAGCCAGTTGTTCTTTGGACGGCCTTTTCTTCGTTTCCCCTGAGGGTTCCAGGTGAGGTTTTGTCGTGTGATGTTGGATGTAGGTTTTCTGAGGGTGTTGCTAATCCACCTCCAGCGTCTTCGGAGGATGTCCTTCCACAGACTGTTGGTGTTTCGCTGCTGCATGCCTTGGTTATTGATGGAGGTAAACAGTCCAGAAAAGCCTCCCCAGGTTCGAAGAGACACTTGCCCAACAGTCAGACACGAAACGGCGAAGGAAGGAAGGACCAAAGTCTCACAGAGAGACCGCCTACACACAGTGTGAGAGAGACTGTCACTCCCAAATCGGCCTGTCCAGCCACAAGTGACGCTTCGCCAAACACATCGCCCAGAGTACGTTTCCATAGTCTCCTGGCGGGTGCCCACCAAAGCTGATATCAGTTTCAAAGCTGACTAAATCGTGCGGCAGACTGGCTTTTGGTCAAAGGGCCATCCTTTCAGTATCAAACTCCCACTATCTGCAATTCTCTTCCTCTGGATCTCATTCACTCACCAACTCTGTCCTCTTTTAAAACATACCGAAAGAGCTATCTGTTCAACGTGGATGTGACGAAGCATAAAAGTCTGTGTCTCCTGCCCCCTTTGCACCCCCTTCTCTGCTCTCCTCCATCTGATCCTCTATTAAATTGTCCATTTAGTGTGTGTGCTTGTGCGTCGGTGTTTACTCTTTGTGCCTATGTGTTTGCGCGTGGTGTGTATTTTGTGCCTTTCTTCAGTGTGATAGTTCACAGCTGCAATATGTAGTATTGACTTGGTGTACTTTTTTTCCTGTATGTCTGCATGTGTTGTGTATTGCCTTGGTATATATATATATATATATATATATATATATATATATATATATATATATATATATATATATATATATTTGTTCCCCTTGTATGAATTTATTGTCTCCACGTGCCATAGTATGTCATTATACATTATTGTGTATATAAAAATGATTGTTTCATGCGAGGCGCATAGAGCCAGTTTGCGAACTATTGTTATCGTTATCATTATTATTATCAGTATCATTATTGATATCTGACATGCATATTTTAGTATGAATGAGTCTGTTTTTTTGTTTTGTTTTTTGGGGGGTTTGTGTGTTTTTGTTTTGTTTTGTTCTGTTTTGTTTGTGTGTTTTTTTAAGCTTGGGTATGCTTCATAAGGTTTTAAACAGCAGCAAAGAACAAGGCACAGACAGGGAGGTGTGCGCTTTCGTCTGTTTTGTGCATGTGATAACAAACTGGATATAAAATTTACAAAGATAAGTCACTTTAAAAAATGGTGTTCGATTTACTCGTTCGTTTTTCGCTTTTGATATTTGTTGACGAGCATTTGGATGAGCCGAAAGAAAATGTTCTGTTTGAATTGCGAATTGAAGCAGGCAATCAAGTATTTTGAATCTGAATTTGAAAGCGAAGGTCTCTACCTGAGTGGTTGTCGGTATCTTTCATCGGTTGTTCATCATCTGTGCTTTCAAAAAATTCAAAGAGAGAACACAAACACAACGTGAGACTAATGTAACAAATTATTGACAGTCACCCTGCCCGCTCCCCTTTATCATCCCACCTTTTCAAGTGAAAGAACGGGAATATCCAACAATCGATGATGGATGTGACTGTCACTGGTGTTCTGTATCGTCAACCAGACGCTGGCTTTTATTCTGAGTTCCACTCCAAGAAAAGAACCCCCGGCTCCTTAACACAGACATGAACAGACTGGAAAGTTTCAAAATTCATTCACAAACACCAATCATTCTCTATCACCACTGGACCGTATCCGTGTTTTATTCTTTCCTCAATGCCTTAGGAAATCTAACAGGACAGGGTACAATAACGAAAACGAGATTGATTTCCATCAGATCGATTGCTGAAATCAAGGGAACCGCTGAAAGGACGCACAAGACTCCATCTTCGATCTGGGTCCGGAGTCGATAAGGCCATTGTCCCATGGAAACAGCATCGACGGAGGCTGGCGATCATAAGGCTTCCGCGGTGAATGCGCGCAGCGATAGTTTGGGAACATTACCG
This sequence comes from Babylonia areolata, assembly GCF_041734735.1. Lineage (NCBI taxonomy): Eukaryota > Metazoa > Mollusca > Gastropoda > Neogastropoda > Buccinidae > Babylonia > Babylonia areolata. The sequence continues at coordinate 38,997,166 of NC_134879.1, forward strand.
CTGCGTATTGTGAATAACAGGTTTTTATGAGAGTCCTTTTTCTCCCCAGATTCCTTTGCGATCTGTCTTAATTGTTTAAGTCAGCTGCTGTGTGGGCATTGGCTGTCCGCTGTACTCTGACGATCAGGCAGCGACACTGCCAACCAACACTGACATGGGCACTGTTTGTCCTTCGTGCACTGCCATTTACACTCTGAACCGGGTGTGATAAATTTTTAGGAATGACTTTGGTTGTTTTTGTTTTGTTTTTGTTTTTTACTCGGCTCTGTACGTGTGTTATCACCCTTGATATGAATTCATTGGTGAACAGGCTGTAAGCAACAACTGATGAGTGAATGAACATGAACATAAATAAACTGAGTAGGCTGGCTTAAATTCTTCTGTGTCGCCAATCTCATCACGTCTGTCAGTTCCTGCTAGAAACAGAAAGAGAAGTATATTGGGGTTTCTCTGTCAAGTCTGCCGGACAGCATGTAAGTGGATGAGAGCCAGTTCCACAAGATGTCATAAGTGGATGACAGCCAGATCCACAAGACGTCGTAAGTGGATGACAGCCAGATCCACAAGACGTCATAAGTGGATGACAGCCAGTTCCACAAGACGTCATAAGTGGATGACAGCCAGATCCACAAGATGTCATTAAGTGGATGACAGCCAGATCCACAAGACGTCATAAGTGGATGACAGCCAGATCCACAAGATGTCATTAAGTGGATGACAGCCAGATCCACAAGACGTCAATCACCCTTTACCCCCCCTGTCCTCGGGGAACACGTAATCAGCGGCCACGTGCAACTGACCGACAGACAGCGAGCCCCTGGACCAGAAGACGGATCTGTTGCTAACAGCCGTGTCCTGCACACGCCGCCCCGCTGAACACCCTCGGCTAGAGCTCGAGCTTCAATATTTGATGTACACGTGAAGCCAAACCAATGCAACGCGCTAACAGCGTCTTCATGGGTCGTCTCTGCACATGGTGAACGAGCAGTAGATAATGGAAGTGGTTGTAGGGAGAGGGGGGTAAAGGGGGCGGGGGGGGGGGGGAGGTTCAAGGGGAATGAACGACAACCGCAGGCAGTGCTGTGAAAGTGTTGGCACCGGCTGTAAGAGAGATGGACAGAAAGAGAAATGTCTGCACAATGTGTTTTTTTTTTCTACGTTGACCTCCTACGACTCGCTAAGAAAAATAAATGGAATCAAAATGCAAAAGGGGGCAGACAGGGGAAAGAGAGGAGTCATGAGGGTCAGAAAGATGGGGAGAGAAGTGATGTAAAAATGTCCAAAACATTTTATTCAAATTAAGAAAACAAAAAACAAACAAACAAAACAAGCAAAAAACCAAAAAACAAACGAAAATAGCAAAAACAAATTGATAAAAAGAAAGAAAAAAAAGTCAGCCATGTGAACAGACCTAAATCTAGCATACCAACTGTATACAAACAATATTACCGACACTATATTCAAACTTTATTAATAATACTGGACACACACACACACACACACACACACACACACACACACACACACACACACACACACACACACACACAGAAAGAGAGAGGGAGAAAGAGAGAGAGAGAACAGCCACTTTCTTCCAAGCTTCAAAGACAGCGTTCACCGAAATATAAACATCACCCCCGAGCAATGTTGCTTTCTCATGAGAAAACAGCCAGTTTCAAAGACAACGTTCCCCAAAATATAGGCATCACCCACGAGCAATGTTGCTTTCTCATAAGAAACCAGCCAGTTTCAGAGACAACGTTCCCGAAAATACAGACATCACCCACAAGCAATGTTCATCAAGTTTCAGCACCAGTCTCCAGTGGCCATACCTTCCGAAGAACGCAGCAGACTGAAAGCGGAATAAATCGGCTAATGGGAAGACAGACCTGTTGTCTGACGTCCCTGCACGCCACCAGTGACGTGAGATGTGTGTCATCAACGTTAAGACAGACACCAGTGGCTGACACAACGCTAAGACAAGACACCAGTGACGACACAACGCTAAGACAGACACCAGTGACGACACAACGCTAAGACAGACACCAGTGGCTGAAACAACGCTAAGACAGACACCAGTGACGACACAACGCTAAGACAGACAGACACCAGTGACGACACAACGCTAAGACAGACACCAGTGACGACACAACGCTAAGACAGACACCAGTGGCTGACACAACACTAACACAGACACCAGTGACGACACAACACTAACACAGACACCAGTGACGACACAACACTAACACAGACACCAGTGGCCGACACTACACTAAGACAGACACCAGTGGCCGACACAACACTAAGACAGACAGACACCAGTGACGACACAACACTAAGACAGACACCAGTGGCGACACAACACTAACACAGACACCAGTGACGACACAACGCTAAGACAGACACCAGTGGCGACACAACGCTAACACAGACAGACACCAGTGACGACACAACGCTAGGACAGACACCAGTGGCTGACACAACGCTAAGACAGACAGACACCAGTGACGACACAACGCTAAGACAGACACCAGTGGCTGACACAACGCTAACACAGACAGACATCAGTGACGACACAACCCTAAGACAGACACTAGTGGCCAACACAACGCTAAGACAGACATCAGTGACGACACAACCCTAAGACAGACACTAGTGGCCAACACAACGCTAAGACAGACATCAGTGACGACACAACCCTAAGACAGACACTAGTGGCCGCCACAACGCTAAGACAGACACCAGTGGCCGACACAACGCTAAGACAGACACCAGTGACGACACAACGCTAAGACAGACACCAGTGGCTGACACAACGCTAAGACAGACATCAGTGACGACACAACGCTAGGACAGACACCAGTGACGACACAACGCTAAGACAGACACCAGTGGCCGACACAACGCTCACCAGTGACGACACAACGCTAAGACAGACACCAGTGACGACACAACGCTAAGACAGACACCAGTGACGACACAACGCCAAGACAGACACAAATGGCAGACACAACGCTGAGACAGACACCAGTGGCGGACACAACGCTAAGAGAGACACCAGTGACGACACAACGCTGAGACAGACAGACACCAGTGACGACACAACGCTAAGACAGACACCAGTGGCTGACACAACGCTAAGACAGACACCAGTGACGACACAACGCTGAGACAGACAGATACCAGTGACGACACAACGCTAAGACAGACACCAGTGACGCCACAACGCTCAGACACCAGTGACGACACAACGCTGAGACAGACAGACACCAGTGACGACACAACGCTGAGACAGACAGACACCAGTGACGACACAACGCTAAGACAGACACCAGTGGCCGACACAACGCTAAGACAGACACCAGTGACGACACAACGCTAGGACAGACACCAGTGGCCGACACAACGCTAAGACAGACACCAGTGACGACACAACACTAACACAGACACCAGTGGCTGACACAACACTAACACAGACACCAGTGTCCGACACAACGCTAAGACAGACACCAGTGGCCGACACAACGCTAAGACAGACATCAGTGACGACACAACGCTAAGACAGACATCAGTGACGACACAACGCTAGGACAGACACCAGTGGCCGACACAACGCTAATACTGAGGAGACAGGGGCCTGTTAGAACCGCTGCTAACGTTGGATAATGGAGGGCAGAGTTTGTAATTCCAGAACGTTGCAGGTGACGGCTTGAAGACGCAGTCACGAGCAACAAGACAGAATGGGGTCAGAGTGAATCGTAAGTGGACATGCAATGGGCGAGAGAGAAATCTGGGGAGGGGAGGAAAGGAGAGGGGGAGAAAGGGAATTCGGAGAGAGAGAGGGGGGGGAGAGAGGGGGGAGTGAAAGAGAGAGAAAGGGAGCAGAGAGATGATATGCGTGGAGGGATGGAAGGATGAGAAAGAGAGAGAAAACAATAGAGGGGGAGAAAGAGAGAGAGAGAGCGAAACAGAGAGACAGACAGACACAGAGAGACAGGGACAGAGACAGAGACATAAAAACACAAAGTAAACGTGATAAACAGACCGGTAGGCACAGACAGAAAAGGAGAGGGATACAGAAACAACGGAACAGATCCACAGGTGGGGACAAAGGACACAGGGAGGCAGAGACAGAGAAAAAAAAACAACAGACATCGAGAGTCAAACAGAGAAAAAAAATAAACAAAGACAGACAGACAGACAGAGAGAAAGAGTTAAGGTTTCAGACACTATTGATCAGAGAGTGTTTGGTAACAGTGGTGTCTCCTGGAGAGCTGCTCCAGCAGCAAGGCAGACTCTTCTTGACGGCAGTTGTTCAACAGTTCAGGAAGACACACAGCCAGTTGTCTCCTATCCCTCGGAACCAGAAGGGGATGGCGGTGGGGGGTTGGAGGGCACGCGATGGTTGATGTGATGATGGGATCCGTGGACAGAAGAGAAGGAGGAGGACGAGAAGGACGAGGAGGATAAGGGTCGTTTGCCCAGACCCCACGACAGCAGACACTGACTGTAGTCTTTTATCTCTGAGGGAAGGACAAGGGGGCGAGAGGGAGTGGTGGAGGGCGGAGGGGCTGTGATACATCATGTGTCTAGGGGTTTGGAGGGGGGTTGGGTGGGACCGGGCGATCAAGGGTGTCATGGATCCAGACAAAAGTGCTGCAGGGCAGGCAAGAAGACCTCTCATCATCACACAGAGCGTAAATTGCTCCTCAACCTCAGCGCTAGGAAAGGAGAAGATTGGGAGGACAGTTCACCGCAAACATCAGATAAGATGGAGAAATCCATGGCACTGCTCAGGTGGAAAGTCTGCTGTTGCCTTCCGTTCATTAAATGCTTTGGTCAGAAGCCAGCCCTTTTCTTTGTTGGGAGTTGTTGATACTCATGCTGTTGTTGCTGCTGCTGTTGTTGTTGCTGTGCTACTGCTGTTATTGTTGTTGCTGTTGTTGATGTTCGTGTTGTTGTTGCTATCGCTGCTGCTGTTGCTGGTTCATTTCAGAGTTGTTGTTTTTTTTCGAAAGCTACACCATATCTCCTTATCCATCTTCCTTGCACACACACACACACACACACACACACACACACACACACACACGAGACTGACACAGAGAAAGCCAGAGGGGTCAAAGGTTTCTGGTCCTACTGTCCAGTTTCTCGGCAAGAACAACGAAGACGATGAAGCCGTCAGAAAACGTCATCGGTCCAAGGAGACACACAGACAGATGTGGTCTTATCTCACACCCGGGGTACCCGAGGGGCTCTTGGTGGTTGACGTGCTGGTGGGACTGGGACGAGAGGAGGGAGAGAGAGAGGAAGTGGAGGGGCGGGTGACCGAGATATCATCGTAGCAAATGGATGACCACTATCTTCTGTCCGTCCAGGTGGGTGGGGGAGGTGGGAGAGACGTTTCTTCTTCTGCATTCGTGGGCTACAACTCCCACGTTCACTCGTATGTACACGAGTGGGTTTTTACGTGTATGACCGTTTTTACCCCGCCAAGTAGGCTGCCATACTCCGTTTTCGGTGTTGTGCATGCTAGGTATGTTCTTGTTTCCATAACCCACCGAACGCTAACATGGATTACAGGATATTTAACGTGCGTGTTTGATATTTTACTTGTGTATACACACGAAGGATTTTCAGGCACAAGCAGGTTTGCACATAATTGTGTTGACCTGGGAGAGATCGGAAAAACCTCCACCCTTTACCCACCAGGCGCCGTTACCGAGATTCGAACCCGGGACCATCAGACTGAACGGGCAACGCTTTAACCACTCGGCTATTGCGCCTGTCAGCGAGAGACGTTTGACGTGAGAGGGAGGTGGTGGGTGGGTGAGGTCTGGGTGGTCCAGACTGCCATGGAGCCGGGTGCTGGGGTGGCCTGTGTTTCCAGTGAAGAGGACGGGTAGGAAATTGGGTGGGTGGGGGGTCCCTTTTGTTTTGATTTGCTTTATGAAATATCATCAGTGTGTGTCTGTATTTTTGTAATGATGACATTTCTCCATGCATCTGTTATTATAATCCTCCTCTCTTCCACTCTATGCCGAAATGGGATTTACTAACCTGTCTATCTATCTATCTACCTGTCTACATATCTAACTAGCGAGCTAACTAGCTGCCTGCCTGCTTTCTTGTCTGTCTATCGTCACTTTTGTGATTGACTTCGTTTCATTGTTCTCTTCAGGAAAGGGTGAAAAGTAGCAGGTAGCTTATTTCACAAATATATATTCTCGTTCTGTGTCTCCGTTTCTCAAGGGCTATTTAGGGTTCAACTGACAACCCAGTATCAGGTTTGGCGGTTTCACGAGTTGCGTGTTCAGTGCATGAGAGAAACATTGCTGTTCCGACTGACTCCAAAACAGATTTTAAGAATCCTGCAATGTAAAAGTAGCTGGCAAATTCTGGCAAAACATTTAATGGCCTTTAAAGACCTTTAAACTATATCAAAATGATAAAAACACTCACCACGACAGGGAGAAAAACATCGGGTAAGTACAATGAATAAATGAATAAATAAACAAATAAATGCATAAATGAATGAATGAATGAATCAATCAATCAATTAATGAAATGAAATAACAGATCGCAAACAATATGCAGTATACTCGTGCAGCATATTTGTTCTGGATGTCTACGATGTGGAAGCTGAGTGACCAGGATAAAAGTATCCCCCCCCCCACCCCACCCCCACCTTACACCCCAGTTCCACAAGACAGAGGATCGTGCCCGCTGTTTCCGGAGCGGCACGTTTCCCACAGTCCCTTGCCAGCTGCCGCCGTCACGTGCTGGCATGGGGGGAAGACCACTCTCCATTACACAGAGTGTCAATTGCTCTTTCACCCCCGGTTCGGACAATTCAGAGGAGAAACTATAGATGGATAAAAGCATTTGGTCGTGAGAAATACTTTGTGTTGCCTGCATCTATTGCGCATTGATACGAATGCAGATCATTTTGTACATCGTTTTGCGTTTTGCCCGGCCCCGTCGCACGTACACACACGCAAAAACGCAAACACACAAACCCAGACCTAGAGCGACACACACACACACACACACACACACACACACACACACACACACCATCCACGCTGACTGTTGAAATCAAACACAACACATACATTCAGTCAAGCACAATCTTCATTGTCAGATCACCTTCGTACTCCCCACCACAGGAGGTCCTGCGCTGCTTGCTAAAAGGTTTGCTCTGATTCTCACACACACACACACACACACACACACACACACACACACACACACACGGAAACCCATTCGTTAAACTGCACACAGGCACGCAGATTTTGGAAATAACAACCCAGTTGTACAACCAGACCGAGTAAGCCTCATAACTGAATGTGTATGTGGTGACAACGTGCCTTAGTGTAGACTGTCTTTACTTAACAACCCCCATTGATTCCCTGACAATGATATAAAAGATGGTCCGTCGTGTCCGACTATGACCATCAGAACATCAGAGGAAGCAACTGCTGTCTCGACTATCGGGGCTAGAATCTGATTATATCTTGCCCAAGTTACATCCCCACTCTCTCGGCCAAGAGGGTTTTAGGACGGACGGCGTTAGGATGGTTCCGAAAGGCCAACTAGCCCATAAGGCTGCAGCACTAACGGCCAGTGCTATCTTGCCTCCTAGTTTGAGTACTACAGTCTTCCACAAAAGACTAAGCTGCAAATTATTTCCTATTGCAGTTGAGAAATCATTGATAAGACAGCTCTCAGTTTGCTGTTGGCTCAACTGTACACTCATGTCAATCTGTGATGTAAGCGGAGTGTTGGACAATGAAGACGCTCATAAGTCGTCACGGGCAGAGATGATGTCTTGAAAATCCATTCAGGATTAGGACCACACGAGAGGGTTGTATTTTGCAATGTCTTCCGTAACATATCTTTACATTCGCCAGGCCTGATGTATCCAAAAACACCAACGATTTCCAGCAACACTCGCAAATGTCGGCATTCGACTGCATGGTCTCAGTCTTTCTGCTGGAGTTCCTACCACATTTGTTAATGACATGGTCAGGGCTAAAACTTCCCATGATGAAAAGATGTTGAGATTTGAACCAACAACCTACCATTCAGCATGTTAACGCTACCTACTGCTCAACGCTCGATGGGCACCAAAGCGTTATTATTTGAACCACCAATACTTGCAGACCCATTCATGCAGTCTTTACCGAACGACACAACATTAGGCTCTCAAGCTGCCAGATAATGGAGGCTACAGCTCGTAGCTTGAAGAACGTTTCAAGGAAAGAGTATGATATAGAGAGAGACAGGGAGGGATGGACATAATGAAACAAACATACAGAAAAACAGATATGACACAGAGACACAATGAAACAAATTGAAAGACAGATAATGTAGACGCAAACTTCTGACTATGTTGGAGAAAAGAAAAAAGACACAGATTGGCAGACACAGACACAGATAGACACACAGGCAAAGAGGAGAGAACTCCATCGACCTGCCTCTTGGCGACTGAAAAAGATAAAGCTTAATTGAATGGCCACACTTACACTGTTGAAGCCAGCTTGTCACTGCTTTTCTTTCCAAGGACAGTCAACTGTGCGCATGTAGCCCAGAGAGAGAAAGAGAGAGAGGCAGAGAAAGAGAGAGATGGAGAGAAAGAGAGAGAGAGAGCCCACTGCCAGCATGCAGCCTAGAAAGAGAGACAGACAGACATACAGACAGAGGTAGAAAGAGAGAGACACACACAGATAGAAAGAAAAACACACAGACACAGACACAGACACACACACACACACACACACAGAGAGAGAGAGAGAGAGAGAGAGAGAGAGAGAGAGAGAGAGAGAGAGACCAGCCCATTGTGAGGAACGGAACTGCTGAGCACCAGAATGACACCACCAACGTAACGAAACAGAGAAGCAGCAGAGGGCTGGTGTTTTTTTCCACGCTTCCTATTTTGTCTCTGACATAAAATCGTTAACATGTAAACCTAACAGACAAATGTAATCCGCCTCTAAGGGGGACGTTGGGAAACAGAGACAGCAACAAAGACAAGGATGTGATGTTGATGCCGAATTTTCAAAATGATCCTCCCAGAAAATGACACAGACACGGCATCTGCTCAGCTGAGAGCTGCTAAAGACAAACCACTCTCCCATATTGAAGATGTGAAATAATCCCACCGGGTCTCATAATGCTTCAGTCTCCCCCCCTTGGTGAGACTGATACAATTTCTCTCCCATTTCCCAGGCCAGCAATTAGTTCACGGTAAGAGGAAGGACGGTACAGACAAATAGTGGACACTCGGTGGGACTCAAGCTGTCCTCAGGGTACATCGCCAGCTGTACTTCCTGCAATCAGGATACCAGCTCCCAACGATGTCCGGAAGGTGACTCTCCACAGTAGACTGGAGGACTGTGACAGCTGAAGTTACCAAGAACGCTGCAGTCAGTTCTATTCCCTAAAGTTTTCTTCATTTGTTTGTATTCGTTTGTATTCTGTTTTGTCACGACAGATTTCTCTGAGTGAAATTCGGGCTGCTCTTCCCAGGGAGAACGCGTTACTACACACTGCGAGCGCCATCCATTTTTTTCTTGCTTGCAATCTTATTTGTTTTCCTATTTTCGTTACTGTTCTTAGAGTCTTTGAGTCCCCATAATAGTGAACCGAGATTCACATGTAAAGGAATGTGACATGGTGCTGCTTCAATCATGACTGTAAATGTGTGTTCCATCCCGAAGAGAATCTCTGATGACAACACCAATACCAGTTAAAAATCACGTCTGAATGCGCTGTACAGAAACTGAAGCATGCTAGTTCTGTATCATAACATTAATAAGAAGAATGATGACGACGTTGAGATAGAGATGGAGATTCACCCCACCCCACCCCCAACCTATAATCAATACTTTCTTTGAAGGAACAGATTGCTGAATATCGAAGAAAGAACTCCGTACACTCAGATGGTGCAATCCGTGCAAGCTGTTGGAATTCCTTTCTGCATCCATCAGTCTTTTGAAGCTGGGCACCGCGATCTTCAGGGAGGTAAAATCATCAGGGTGGAAGCTGAATCTCTTGCTGACTGCCTTTCAGAGAGGAAGGTGGCAGAATGGTTAAGACGCTCAACTGCCAGTACAGGAGTCCGTGAGGGTGTGGGTTCGAATCCCGCTCTCGCCCTTTCTCCCAAGTTTGACTGGAAAATCAAACTGAGCGTCTAGTCTTTCAGATGAGACGATAAACCGAGGTCCCGTGTGCAAGACGCACTTGGCGCACTGAAAAAGAACCCATGGCAACAAAAATGTTGTCCTCTAGCAAAATTATGTTAAAAGAAATCCATTCTGACAGGTACACAAATATATAAGCATGCACCGATGGGCTGACAAGCGCGTTGGGTCATGCTGCTATCAGGCATTTGCCAAGCAGATGTGGTGTAACGTGTATGGATTTATCCGAACGCAGTGACGCCTCCTTGAGAAACTGAAACTGAAACTTTCACACACACGCAACTGCTGACGTGTCAGCGGGTTCAACCTTGAGCCTCGCAGCATCAAATGTTGCCCCACCAGTCACGATGTCCACAGCAGTACGGGGAACAGACTGCACAGTGCTGTGAAGGAGAACCCTCTCCGAGTGCTGAACATGGTCGGCTGTGTTCTGTGTTCTCTGCAACACTGCCGGGCAGGCAAGGGCCTGGGGACACTGACGTCAGCAGAGGAGAAAACAAATGGTGAAAGAGATGAATGGTGTGAGTCCTGAAGCAGGAAGCATGACGGAGTGTGGGGAGAGAGACAGTGGGGGTGGAGAGAGAGAGGGAGGGAGAGAGAGGGAGGGACAGAGAGGTAGGATGGGAGAGAGAGGGGGGATGGAGGCAGATAGGGAGCCCGGAGAGGAAGAGAGATTGAGGGAGGCAGAGAGGGATGGAGGGAGAGAGATAGGGATGGAGGGAGAGAAGGAGAGGAAGAGAGGTGAAGGGAGAGAGGGAGAGGAAGAGAGAGATGGAGGGAGGGAGAGAGGGAGGGATTGGGAGAGATAGGGGAGGTGGCAAAGAGGGAGAGGAAGAGAAAGGGAGGGAGGGGGAGACGGATAGGGATGGAGGGAGAGAGGGAGAGGAAGAGAGATGGAGGGAGGGAGAGAGAGAGAGAGATAGGGAGGGAGGGAGAGAGGGAAAGGAAAAGAAAGAAATGGATGGTGGGAGAGAGGGAGGGAGAGAGGGACGGAGGGAGAGAGTGTCACAACCCATAAGGGGTTGCCCATGAACACCCCGACAACACAAAACACAGAGACATAGGTAATTCAGCTCAATTCTTTACTGTTGTACACTTTGAATATCCTGGTCCAGACACACAAATTTAAACACTTAACTACAGCAACACTCTTTGGTTACACCATAGCAGCATGACCACGACACAGTAGGCCCTAGTAACGGCAGCACAGATCTACGCGAAAAAATGCCAGTTCACTTGAACCTAAATCAAGTTCGTCCGTTGAAGACCATGGTCGCTGAACTGGCTTTAGTCACATGCCTGCAGAATCGGAGAGGGATGAGAGACTGTGGGTGAGGATGTTGGAAAAAATGGGGGTCGGGGAAAGGAGTGGGAGTGAGGGAGTTTGGAACGGACAGGGATGAAGTGGAATGATGACCACTGAAAAGGCGAATCCTGGAGTCCCGTCGGGGTGACAGTCAGGGGGAACCCACAGGAATAAATCACAGGGAACAAATCTGTAACAAGACTCCCATATCTCTGTAGACTATGCTCTAACACGTTATGAAAGAGTACCCCTCCCCCTCCCCTTCCTTAAAGCAATACGCATTACGTTAAGTAGGCGATTAAGTGGATATTGATGCAGTCGCCTCCACACAAAAAAACTACCAATGCCAAAAAGTACAGGAACCGCCCATTATTGTTTCTCTCATAATTAAGGAGTTAAACCTGCATATAATACGCAAGACGCATTTACCCCAAATGACAATTTGTCGTTATTTATAATGCTAGTTTCGAACTGCAGAAACAAAACTCAATGAGGTAATATTACAAATCATCGTACTACATTTCCAACACGACACAAAAATGTTTTGGGAAATTTAGACAGTTTTCATTGTAAAGAAGGTATATTTGAAACAATAAATCGAGCCGAATACATGTCAAAATAACACACTTAACAACCTTATCAATTCCCCCCAAAATATCTAGAAATAAAATAATGGATTTAAAAGATTTCCGTTAAAACAATCCCAAAAATGCAAACAAATGTCACAAGTTAAGACACTAACACCACGAGGACAAACTAACTATACAACTCTCCCCTCACCTGTCACCAGGAATCAGGCACACCACTGGCCCAGGAGAGAATACAGAACACAGATCCACACAGAGGCAGAAGGGGGTCACACAAGAATCGAACCCCACGACTGTCCAAGGGGGCACCCAACAGCTCTCTTGCTAGATCGGCGACCCTTCTCCTTCCAAAGCTCGGTACCAAAGGCAATGCAAAACCCTTCCTTCACAACGACGTTAACTCCGAACTCATCTCAAGAGTTTAGAGCGAGAAGGACTAAGGACATGTTAGACATACATCACAACAGATTCACGTGCTTAAGTTCGGAACAGAACTGAGCACACAAGAGAACGATAGAACAAAAAGGGGGAGAGAGAAGGAGGGAGAAAGGGAGAGGGGAAAGGGAGAGGAAAAAGGAGAGGAGGGGAAGGGAGAGGGGAAGGGGAGAGGAGGGCAAGGGAGACGAACACACGAGCACACGCACAAATGAATGCCACGATCCATGACAGAGAGATAAATAGGGATGGAGGGAGAGAGGGAGAGGGAGGGAGAGAGATTGAGGGAGGGAGGGAGAGAGGTGGATGGAGGGAAAGAGGGAGAGGAAGAGTGAGAGAGAGAGAGATGGAGGGAGGGAGAGAAGGATGGAGGGATAGAGAGAGAGGGATAGAGGGAGAGAAGGTGGGGAAGAGAGAGAGAAGGAAAGTGAGGGAGAGAGATAGAGAGAGAGAGAAGAAGAAGAAACATTTTTATTGAGGGAAAAAAAGGAATAAGCACAAATGGCTTGTTTTCATCCTGCCCTCATGAAAAGGGGGAAATAATACAAACACGTAATATAAAAACATAACCAGCATCACAAGAAAAAGGGGAGAGACAGACAGGGTTTGAGCCATGGGAGAGAAAGAAAGAGAATGAATGAGGTCAGATATGAGAGAAGCAAACACACACACACACACACACACACACACACACACACAGAGAGAGAGAGAGAGAGAGAGAGAGAGAGAGTTAAGCAGAAGACAGAACAAACGTTTATACTGGCTAGGGTTTGTGACAACACGGGGTGGGGGGGGGGGGGGGAGAGGAAAGGGGTGAAATGAATAATGGCAGGGAGGGAGGGGGTGACAGAATGACAAAGACACTCGGAGAGACAGGCTGACGGACAAAGACAGGGAGTGAGAGAAAAATAGGAACGGAGGCAGGGGGACACAAAGTGAGAGAGACTGAGATAAAAGAGAGAGAGAGAGAGAAGAGAAAGAGAGACAGACAGAAAGAGAGACAGACAGACAGACAGAGGGAGAGATAAAGAGAGAGAGAGAGAGAGAGAGAGAGAGAGAGAGAGAGAGAGACGGAAAGACAGATAAACAAAGACCGAGACAGAGAATGTGTGTGTGTGTGTGTGTGTGTGTGTGTGTGTGTGTGTGTGTGTGTGTGTTCATGTTACTGATTCAGGTGTCCAGGCAATAAAAGAGGGGAAGAGCATTAAAAAAAAAAGCAGCAACGTTAAAACTATTGAAGTCATTCCTTCATTCACCAGCACAGTGAGAGAGCAGCCTACTGTTTTCTCCTATCTGTGGGTTGGTGGGGGAAAGAGTTTTCTAATAGCTGACGTGCGCGGAGGCTTTGGGGAGGGTGAGGGAGGGTGGCCAACATTGTAAGGGTGCAGATGGTTGCTGGCTGACCTTTATCTCAATCAGGGGGCGGGGTGGTGGATGGTTCAAGTGTGCCATAGGCTGTAGGCGGTGGATTTAACTCTTTTTTTTTTGGTCTCTTTTCTCCACGGAGGGAAGGGTGAGCTGGAATGAGCAACGGTCTAGTTCCATTCATTGTTTACCATATATTTTTGCATTACAATACTTTTTTGTCTATGTTATTGTTAGGTTTTGTTCCCCTTTCCATAATTAACTTTGTTTTCTATGTTGTTGTTTTTTCTTTTTTGTTTGTTTCAAACATCTATTTGTTAGTATTAGCTGATCTATTGTGGCCTTTTCCCCTGTCATAATCAACGTTGTTTTATCTTTTCTTTTATGTTTTACAAACATCACTAACTTTTTTTTTCTAAATTCTTATTGAATATTTTGATGAATTTATTCAAACATTTATCTTTTATTTGTGTTTTCAAACACCACCATCTTTTATTTTTTCTAAAATCTTATTAGATATTTTGATGAATTTATTTCTTTATTCACACTTTTATGTATTCATTCATTTATTTGATTGTGGATATTTGTATAACTTTAGGTGTCTGAATGTGTGTGTGGTGTGGGTGTGCATGCGTGCGCATGTGTGTGTTTAATGTTGGACCACTAGCTGTCTCCTTCTCTCTGTGTCTGTATCCCCCTGTCTCTGTCTGTCTGTCTCTCTCTCTGTCTCTCAACCTCAAACACACCATCATATATGCAACCACTTAACATTTATGCATACACATACACATAAACACACACATACACTCATTGCCAACATTCTCATTGGTCGCTCTTTGGTGAGAACACTTGAATCTCCAGTGTCATCTTTTGGAGGTACGAAGGTCCGATCACTTTCCAAAAGACAACCCAGCACTCAATAGACTCAGCTGACCAGCCTGTAGGAGAGACACAAAGAGAAAGAGAGGAGGATCGGACCTGTAGGAGAGACACAGAGAGGAGGGTGGGACCTGTAGGAGAGACACAAAAAGAGAGGAGGGTGGGACCTGTAGGAGAGACACAAAAAGAGAGGAGGATCGGACCTGTAGGAGAGACACAGAGAGGAGGGTGGGACCTGTAGGAGAGACACAAAGAGAGAGGAGGGTGGGACCTGTAGGAGAGACACAATGAGATAGAGAGGAGGGTGGGACCTGTAGGAGAGACACAGAAAGAGAAAGAGAGGAGGGTGGGACCTGTAGGAGAGACACAGAAAGAGAGGAGGGTGGGACCTGTAGGAGAGACACAGAGAGAAAGAGAGGAGGGTGGGACCTGTAGGAGAGACACAGAAAGAGAGGAGGGTGGGACCTGTAGGAGAGACACAGAAAGAGAGGAAGGTGGGAGAGAAATTCAAGATTCAAATGGTTTAATGATTTAAGCAACATGCTTATATCACCAAGTGGAAAACACGCTCCCCCCCCCTCCGCGCCCCTCGTTCCCTCCCTCCCTCCTACACATTTTCGCAAAGGAGAGAGAGAGAGTGGGAGTGGGGAGGCGGGGGGCGGGGGGGAGGGGGGGCTGATGGCAATTATTCAGAATGAACCTATCAGGCACTTATATAGCATTTACACAGCTGATAGCTGCGAAAGACTAACAATTCCATCCGATTAGAAAAGCTGTAAATATCTCCTGGCTCCACCCAACTACTGGTTATATCCCCAGCTATCATGTGGGCAGTGTCAGATGAAGGATGGTACATAGTGTGTGGGGACTCACACTGTAAATGAACCGTCCTCAGACACAATTGTCCATTTTCCTTCCAATCACACTTGCAATGCCATTCTGAAAACATATAAACTTTATATGCGCTTTAAGAAAAAACAAATCCAGAGCATTACTTATATAATAGAAGAAGGAAGATGATGATAATGAGTATGATAATCCCCTCTATAATCTTACACGCTATGTTTGAATGAAGAGATCGTTTCCAGTTGGGAATCAAACCCCACACCCTCGGTCGGTCCAATCATCGTTCCCCACCTGGCCAAATCAACATCTCCACGGACGAATGCAATGTATGAGAAAATGCATTCTTCTGGCTTTTGCCGCCCTCGCCACTGGGCGCGGCCTTACTTTCCATAGCCCTCGCGAAATACCATTTGTGCCAAGCAAGCTGGAGATCACTCTCAATTAAAGTGTCTGTTAAAAGTGTTCAACACCCTCTCCTGTGGTTAGGGCCGAAGAGTGGCAGTGAATATTTCATGGAGGTCAATTTAATGGAGCGGCAGCTGAACCACTTGCTGACTGACTGCCTTTCACACACACGCAACTGCTGACTTGTCACCTGGTCAGACTAAAAGCATCAATGCTTCAGACAGTGACACACATGTCACCATTTCCGCAGTCCGTGGTCACGAAATTCGTACAGGGCGTTGAATGCTAGCGGCTGCAGTTTCTGATTTCCCAGTTTCCAAAAAGTTGCAGGGCAGGCAATGCCTTGGCGATGCATTGAAAAGGCGCCTAAGTACGGTCAGAGAGAATAATACGTGTGCTGCAGCAATAAACACAGAACTCAGAACTTATATTGTAAGGTCACTGACCTTTATACATTTTGTTACACGTGTTGTACAAACACACCTCATGACCAAACCTTGAGCAGGATGGACAACAGTAATTAGGACATACTGATGATATAACAAAAAGAAAATAACGAGTAACGCATCGGAAATAAGCACTGCTGCATCTCTTGTCAAATTGCAAACACAAGAGAGAGAGAGGCTGAGAGAAATAGAGGGAAAGAGACTCACAGACAGACACACAGACAGACAGAGACTCTGACAAACACAGAAACATGAAGAGGGACACTCTAACGGAGATGGAGTGGGATACAAAGTGAAATTAAAAAGACACGAATTCAGAACCAACAGTGCAGACCTACAGACAGCAGACAGGCAGACGGACAAGCAAAGATATGGAAAGAAAGTTTCAGAAAAAAAAAATTAGGAAGAACAGAGGGTGAGACGGAAACACACTGAGAGAAACGGACAGACACGGAGTCCAGTGCGCAGCAAGGAGAGAAACGTACAGACAGAACAGAGAGGTACTTCCTACGTACAGAGACTGAGATTTCTCATGTATTGATCCAAGCATCTAAGCAATAAAAGACGGTAAAGTTGAAAAAAAGAAAAAAAGACGAAGAAAAAAAATCCAGCAACGTTAAAACTGTTGAAGCCATTTCTTCGCCAGTAAGCTAGAGGGACAGCAGCCCAGTGTCATTTATTTCTGGGTGGTCGGGAGGGTGAGGAAGAGGGAGAGAAGGGTATTTGATGGCTCGTGTCAGAGCGGGAGTTGTGGGAAGGGATGGGGGTGGAACCTCTCCGAGATGTTATGACTGTTGGCCTTTATGTCAATCAGGGGAGTTTATGGTTGGGGTGGTGGTGGGATGGTGGTGGAGGCGTGGTGGTGGTGGTGAAGGGGTGCCGTGGGAGGCAGACGGTGAACAAACTGTTGTCTTCTGTCTCCGGAGCCGAGGGAGTGTAGGGGTGACATCGTGGGGTCTGGTTATGGGTAGCATGGGCATCCATGGGCATTTGACCTTAATCGCATTTGCACGAAATATGTCAATGCAACTATTTATTCATTTTTGTATTTATCTGTGTGCTTAATAATTCATTTAACCAACAGCACATCGTTTATTTCTTTATCTATCTGAGAAAAACTCGTGGTCTCTTGTTGTTGTGTTTCTCTCTCTCTCCTTTCGTGTGCCTGCGCTATTCTTTTGTATTTCTTTGGACTATCTGTCTGTACATCTGTCTCTTTCTCCCTCTCTCTCCATCATACAGAGAGAGAGAGAGAAAGAGAGAGAGAGAGAGAGAGAGAGAGAGAGAGAGTGTGTGTGTGTGTGTGTGTGTTTCGTTTTTCTGCACATCCTTTTTGAACTGGTAGAACTGCCTGTATATAATATCGTGGTAAAAAAAAAAGGCTAAAGCCTACACAATATTTTTTTTACTTTTCTTTCATTTATGTTTAGCCTTTGCTGCTTGTTAAGTCGTTCTTGTTTTGTTTTTTGTTTTCTGTGTGAGCAGTTCCGTTTTAAATGTTGCATTGCTGATTTTGCTGCTATTTTTGTTGTTGTTGCTGCTTCTCTCTCTCTCTCTCTCTCCTTCTTCTTTTTTTTCTTCTTCTTCTTCTTCATCAAGAACGACCATATTTGTGCATTTAAAGTGCCTTAAACTTCAGAATGGATTTTTATTAAAATTACCTTCTCGAACAAGAGTTAGGAATTAGAAAATAAGTCTGGAAATGGGAACGCAGAAGGTGGGGGAGAGGAATGAAGAGGTGAGTAGGGAGGAAAAGAAAAAGGAAGAAAATAAAGAGAAAGGAACCACTGACCGATAACGGAAATGGCAAAAATATGCTTG
>NC_134879.1:39020460-39037960 GCF_041734735.1 Babylonia areolata
ACAAATGTCTCTGTATGAAACCCTTGCTAATCTCCAGAAGGACAGGGCATCGTTACAGCGCAGCGCCATCTATATATTGTTTGTTTCTTTTTTATGCCTGAAAGTGTATTTGTTCCAGTCAAGGTTATTTTTCCTACCGAATTTGCCAGGGACAACCCTTTCTGTTACCTTGGGTTCTGTTACGTGCACATTACATGTGCGTTCTACTCGGTGCGTTCTGCACACGGACCTCGGTTTATCGTCTCATCCGAATGACCAACTGTGAGACAACAAAGCTCAGCAACCTGTTGTCTCTCAACTATGACAGGACCTGATAAACTGTCACAGTGTCAGGCAACAAACAATCTCTCAAACATGACAATGGCGAATAACTTGAATCCAAGTCACCGCTGCTTTGCATCTCCCATCCACTTGATCACAATAAGCGGCGTACATAAATCCCTGTGTACCTCCCAACAAGGTAGCTCCAAGCTCGTAATCCGTTTCCATGTTCCTGATTTGAACTTGTACACACGATGACAAAAACTCACAGGCGTGTAGACATTACAAGAAAATTACTCAAGAGTGAACAATGTGATAAGAAACTCTAGGAAGAGCAGGACAGTACAAGGTCTTCAGAGAAGAAGCCCCCCTCAGTCAGGTGTTTCGGCCCTTTACTCCTTACACTCTAAGGGGGCCGGGCCGCACCCAGGTCATGACTCCTGGATGCCCTTGTATTGCCCCAGACATAGCAGACAGAGGAGACAAACGAAACTAAACAGACACAATGTGACCTCGGTGTGTTTGATAAGTTATCAGCATTTGTACCTTGCCGCGCCAGGGAGCGTGTGTGGAACATAATTATATCCGACAGTGTGGAGATATTGAGGTAGCGTGGACAATATGGAAGTTCACTGACTGGCGGAGCCGATTCACAGCACCTGAAGCCACGCTAGCCGAGAGAGGCTGACGGGACAGCACGCGCCATGTTGATGATTAATGCACGGGATGACATGCCAGTGAAATTAGTCGGCTCATATTGTGGCCATGACCTCAGAATAACGTGTTCTGCGACTGGTCAAGGATTTGACCCTTACTGCATGAGGACATGACTTCACATGGATTTCTCTGACTTGGAGGGCCCTCATCCCTCCACAGCTAGACTAGAACCTAACTGGGATGCTAAAGAGCACGTTAACTTCACGACATTTAAGCTGGAATACTCCGTTTTCGGGTATGTGCATTCTGGGTATGTTCGTGTTTCTATAACCTACCTGACACTGAAAAGGACAACGGGACCTTAAAGACGCGTATTTAATTAATCGTTTGCACGTACATATCACAACAGCACCTGCAGCTCAGCACGTGATGCTGACCCAGGAGATCGGAAAAGCTTACCTTCATCCTTAGTTCCACAAGGATTCGAACCCAGAACCCTCTGATTGAAGGTTTACCGCTTTAACCACTTGGCTGTTGCGCCTGTCATGATATTTCAAACTTCAAAGGATTCCACTCGATGTTAAGATGTTGCGGGTATATTTTTACTTGAATTGCTTCTTCTCCCTAAAAAGGATACAAATATCTTTTCAAATTCGATACCTGAGACTCCGCTAACTTTATCAGAAACTTGTTTTGTTTTTCGAGATAATTTGCATCCACTTTCAAAGGTTGTTTATCTTCGGAAAAGTGTGCTATCCTGCGCTGAAATCGATGAAGAAATCATACCATGTTCTCATCGTGAATGTTTGAAATTGCCAGACGTTTACAGTAATGAGGCCAATGAATGAAATAAGGTAGGATCGCTGCCTCTGTAGTCTTGGTCAAAAGATAGCTGGTAAATAGCCATTTTCAGTGACAGCTGTTTTAATAGTTTGGGTCAATATCGGAATCTTTTTTTTTTCCTCTTTTCTTTTTCTTTTTAACCCTTGTAGGGCATTCGAGTTTTGGAACAGAGATCAGCTCCTCTTTTTCCACTGGTTAACATACTTCATTGAAGGAGTTCGCCACTAATACTTTTCATTTCCAGAAAAGAAAGAGAACGCATACAAAATACCACTTGCAATATTTTTTTTTATCAACTTCCAGAAAAGAATCTACAGATTGTACATTTTTTTAAAAATCATCATTTTCAAAGTTTTTTGCATGTTTCAGAGCGCGGTAGTTGCTTTCTGTTACAATTTCACTCACCCCTTCCAGAATTGTTAAAAAGTCCTTGATTAGTTGCAGAAGATTGTCCACTTCTGCTTCAGGTACTGGGTGTGTGCAGACATCATGCCCCCGACCCCCTGTTTTTTAAGCATATGGTGTAGCGTATATGGATAAGTCTGCACGTTTTACCGCGTCATTGTGACTGAAACTGAAACTCAAGTATGAACCATTCTTTCATATTGTAATTTTGTGCGTCCTTTCAAATTGATTCTCCAGTTTTGCTGTGTGTGGGGTTTTTTGTGTGTGTTTCTTAACAGCTTAAAAAAGTTATGATGCTTCATCGATTTCTCGTAAACAACAGTCGTGAAATAGCTGTAGCGACTGTGTTCAATCCGTTTTCTCAAGGCATGCATCGAAATCGAATACGTATTTGTTTCGGATGACATCCGTAACTTGAAAACATACTTTAAATCTTCTGGTTATTGAAAAAATTACTTCGTTCATTCTAAAACATGCTTTCAGAATGTCATGAGTGGAATGGTTTGTTCGACAGTCCTGTTGATTACATGGTCAATTCCAGACAATGGCAGCTCTCGGGTGGTGATTGAGTCATATGTTACTTAGGTCCATGTTGCGTTAACGGTTTACATTTTTCCAACAGGTTTGGATGCTGGCTACAATGGAAATACAGCGTTGTATGTGAGTTTATGTATGTGTGTATATTTGCGCATGTGTGTGTGTGTGTGTGTGTGTGTGTGTGTGTGTGTGTGTGTGTGTGTGTTTGTGTGTGTGAATCAGAATCAGAATCAGAATCAGAATCAATTTTAATGTCAATTAAACCTGAACAAGGTTTATAAGACACGCATGCAAAGTTACATGAAACCACGCACCAAAAAAAGAAAAAAAGAAAAAAAAAGATAAATGCTGAACAAGACATTGAATCACTCTTGCACGCTATGTGTGTGTGTGTATGTGTGTGTTTGTGTCTGTCTGTATGTCTGTCTGTTTGTCTGTCTGTCTTGTTTGAGTATTCGCGCATGTATGTGTATGTATGTGTGTGTGTGTTTGTTTCTCTGTGCTTGGGGTGTGTGTGTGTGTGTGTGTGTGTGTGTGTGTGTGTGTGTGTGTGTGTGTGTGTGTGTGTGTGTGTTATCAAGGTAGTTTTTAATCCTGTTAACAGTTTCTTTTTCATATTTCTTTCTGATTTTCCTTTCGTCAGGTCCGCCCTATCCTTTACAGTTCCAGTGTCATTCTTTTCCGCTGTCTCCAGCCATACCTGTTACATTAACACCGATTTCAAACTTAACTAAATTCTGAACGCTAGAAACATTTAGCAGAACATAGACATCAGACGGAACAAGAAAACCTGAAGTAAGAAAGAAACAGAAAGAAGGAAAGTAGAAAAGAAATGCAAAGAAATGCAAGAAAAAGGGAAGAAAGAAACACGCTTCCATTTAAAGCAGTCGAAAAAGCGCGCGAACTGATCCATTTACAAACTGTGTACAGAACTGGATGAAGACATTCAAAATGAATCCAAATATTCAGGAAATTAAGTTAAAATGGTTTCAGATACGACTAATCCACAAAATACTTACCACCAACGTAGTTCTGTCTCACATGGAAGTCAAAACTGATAACAGATGCTCTTTTCGCCATAATGAAAAAGACACAACTGAACATATATTTTGGAGATGTACACATGCAACCGCCTTCTGGAAGCAGTTAGAGCAAGTAATCAATAGTAAATGCTGAAACATTTAATCTTTCTCCTTAAATGAGACAATTGTAACTGTAGGAAATGATTCTTCTTTTAAATCTGATAAAATATTAGACTTCATTTTACTTTTTGCATAATTCTATATTTACACATGCAAAATGAAAGAAGAAATACCCAGCTTCAATGCATTTAGTCAGTTGTTAAAAACTAGATACCAAACGGTACAATATATTGTTTCTGTTAACTTACATTCTGCTGAATTCCACACAGATTGGCATTATCATAAGAACATAATTGAAACAGAAGAAAATTAAAAGGAAGCTATATGTATGTGTATATATATATATATATATATATATGTGTGTGTGTGTGTGTGTGTGTGTGTGTGTAGATATATATATATATATATATATATATATATGTGTGTGTGTGTGTGTGTAGATATATATATATATATATATATATATATATATGTATACTTATCTTATATATGTATATTTTTTATGTATGTATGGGTGTACGGATAATTATGTATAAAAAAAAAGTATACGTGAAAAAAAATGATCCATACACGCGTCATCCACATCTGATCAGAGAAACAAACCAACCAACCGAACAAGCCATTCAATAACAGCCGTTTCCCTCTCAGTCTCCGCACACCACCATGGTGCTCCAGTTTGTCCCCCTCAACAGGACGGGTGTCCACAGTACAGTCTGCAGACACTGACCAGCACATCGATTCCTGAGAGCACACCACGAATGCTGCACTGTCAAGATAAGTTCCGAACTTTAAAAAAAAAACCTCTCTTCAATCCTCTCTAGAGTTTTTGTCTGGAAGCACTTTGGCAGCTGAGTACCGCTAGGCTGTCAGCCTGACATGTTCACCATTGGTGAAAAAAGTGGTGATCTGAATAAACCTCAACGTGCAGTATGTTGTTTTACGTTCTTGTGTGTTCTCATGCCATGGTTTGCATTTGCGCTAGGCTGTCAACTTGACATGTTCACGGAGAAACTGGTGAAAGAAACGGTAATAATAATAATAATAATAATGGACATTTATATAGCGCATTTCTCCAGAAATACTGCTCAAAGCACTCCACACCTCCCCATCAATACTCGCTTCCACCACCACCCCCACCCATTCACACACACTGAAGCACGTGAAAAACTCACGCAACTGAACACTGGAAACTACCCACCCACCTATGGCGCCCTCCAGAAAACGCATCCCTGCAACACGCACTCAGGCACACGAACGCACGGACACTCACCAACGCCCCCTCGCCCCAACACCCTCCCCCCCCCACACACACACACACACATCCCCCCCCAACACACACACACACACACACACATGGCAAACAGCCTCTCCACGACAAAAAAAAAAATGCACCCAAAACCAGATCACACCAAGATTAATAAACAAAACAGAAAAAAAAACTGGTAACCTGAAAAGCTCAACGTGTGATGTGTTGTTTTACGTTGCTGTGTGTTCTCATGCCGTCTGCATTATCACGGTTGTTTTGCAGTTGTTGTCTGTCATCAGCATATATGTCATCGGGTGTTGCAGTGAGGACGCGGGGTGTGGCTGTGTGGCTTTGTGGCGCGGTGCCGGTCAGAAGTCCTGACTGAACACGATGCACCGTCTTCCTTTTTCACCTTGCTTTTTTCACTGATGTCACAGGACACCTGTGCCTTTCAGCTTTCCATATAACAACAGTAACAGTAACATTTCATTTCTATTGCACCTTTCATCAAAATACAATACGTTGACATCTAAACATTTTATGCCTTTTATGTGTACATGTTGAATGACTGTGATTTTCATGTATTGTTTATGTGTTTTACACCACAAATGAGTTTCTCTAGTTAAGATAATTAAGTACTCTGTATTCTGTATTCTGCTCAAGGCACATCGCATGGAGTGAAACAGAGAGAAACACCCCCACACGAGAATCCACAACTACAAGAAACATCTCAACGACTTTCCCCTGTCCCCACCCCCCACGCGCACAACGTACAATCACCTCAATCACACAGTGGACATCCATAATCATCCACTTACGCACACACTGGCAGGCGAGTGCGCGCATGCACAAGCACACATTACAGTATGACATCAAAATGTTGCCATGTGTGTGTGTGTGTGTGTGTCTGTGTGTATGAGCGTGTGTGTTTGGTCATGTTGTTTGTTGTTGTTTTCTTGTGCTGCTTCCGTCGTTATAATCTGTATATCTCTCGCTATTGTTTCTTTTTTAAAGTATTATTTTCAAAACTTGTTAATGTTCTTCTTTGACATTTCCAGCTATTGTTTCTGTATATCATGAGTTGTTTTTTTTCTCAACGTAATTTCCACATTCGACCCACAAAATAAGGACACAGAAGGAAGAGAAAGATGTTTGTTTGCACAGACAAAGCAACAGCAGAAAGGGGGGGGGGAGTAGACAGAAGAACGAAAATAAAAAGAAAGAAAGAAAGAAAGGGACGAAGCAGAAACAAAGAAAGGATCAAAGGAAGACTCTAAAGAAGAAAGCAAAGGAAGAAAGTGAAGAAGAAAGAACACAGAAGACAAAGTCCGTGTAGGCCAAAGCCAATCGATGTCAGTGTGCTGTGTGTCTGCCGGAGTTGTACACAGAGTATCATAGTGAGGTTTGTGGGTTACTGTCCATCACATCATATCCACTGCTGTCAGCTTCTGCTTTCAGTCTCTGTCGTAGCTTAGGAACAGAGGATGCTGTCCAGTGTATGCGTGTTTGTGATGTTCAAAACTCATAGTCATACCAAAGCGTGCGGTGTGCGTGTAAGTATGTGTGTGTGTGTGTGTGTGTGTGTGTGTGTGTGTGTGTGTGTGTGTGTGTGTGTGTGTGTGTGTGTGTGTGTGTGTGTGTGTGTGTGTGTGTGCTATCATCAACATTTCAATCACAGAATCCGTTGTACCGCGGAGTTCACAGAGACTGAAGCTGACCCTGACAAAACAATGGACAGGATGCGATGGACAGTTCTTCATCTTTTTCTCCGTTCGTGGGCTGCAAACTCCCATGTTCACTCGTTTGTACACGAGTGGGCGTTTACGTGTATGGACAATAGTATGCACACTGCAGTATAATTTACTTCACCCATATTTTTCTTTTCTTTCTTTTTTATTTTTCATCAACTCTGTGAAAAGTCACTGGGGCGCCGCACAGAACTGTTCACCAGATTCCTCCAGGTCTGTCGTCTGTGTGTCAAAGCCTGGGTCTCTGTAAGTGATCTCCCTGTCCATTCTGCAATTCTGTCAGGCCACTGTTCCACCATAAAGCGCTCACGGGCAAACAGTACTGCAATGACTTGAATGAGCTCCCCCCCGAAAACAGAGTATGGCTGCCAAAGTGACGGGGTCATACACGTTAAAGGCCATGAGTCGTAGTCCACAAACGAAAAAGAAAACAGAGAAAAAAAAAAAAACTGAATGAAAAGGACTGGCGTTTGTTTTGGATAGACCGTTATTTCTTCCTTTCTTGTTTTTCTCTTTCTTTCTTTCTTTGGTTTTTCTTTCCTCTGTCTTTTCTTCTTTGGTTTTCTTTCCTCTGTCTTTTCTTCTTTGGTTTTCCTTTCCTCTGTCTTTTCTTCTTTGGTTTTCTTTCCTTCTTCTTTGGTTTTCCTTTCCTCTGTCTTTTCTTCTTTGGTTTTCCTTTCCTCTGTCTTTTCTTCTTTGGTTTTTCTTTCCTCTGTCTTTTCTTCTTTGGTTTTTCTTCTTTGGTTTTCCTTTCCTCTGTCTTTTCTTCTTTGGTTTTCCTTTCCTCTGTCTTTTCTTCTTTGGTTTTTCTTCTTTGGTTTTTCTTTCCTCTGTCTTTTCTTCTTTGGTTTTCCTTTCCTCTGTCTTTTCTTCTTTGGTTTTTCTTCTTTGGTTTTTCTTTCCTCTGTCTTTTCTTCTTTGGTTTTCCTTTCCTCTGTCTTTTTTTCTTTGGTTTTTCTTCTTTGGTTTTCCTTTCCTCTGTCTTTTTTTCTTTGGTTTTTCTTTCCTCTGTCTTTTCTTCTTTGGTTTTCTTTCCTCTGTCTTTTCTTCTTTGGTTTTCCTTTCCTCTGTTTTTTCTTCTTTGGTTTTCTTTCCTCTGTCTTTTCTTCTTTGGTTTTCCTTCCCTCTGTCTTTTCTTCTTTGGTTTTCTTTCCTCTGTCTTTTCTTCTTTGGTTTTCTTCTTTGGTTTACTTTCCTCTGTCTTTTCTTCTTTGGTTTTCTTCTTTGGTTTACTTTCCTCTGTCTTTTCTTCTTTGGGTTTTCTTTCCTCTGTCTTTTCTTCTTTGGTTTTCTTCTTTGGGTTTTCTTTCCTCTGTCTTTTCTTCTTTGGTTTACTTTCCTCTGTCTTTTCTTCTTTGGGTTTCCTTCCCTCTGTCTTTTCTTCTTTGGGTTTTCTTTCCTCTGTCTTTTCTTCTTTTGGTTTACTTTCCTCTGTCTTTTCTTCTTTGGGTTTTTCTTTCCTCTGTCTTTTCTTCTTTGGTTTTCTTCTTTGGTTTTCCTTTCCTCTGTCTTTTCTTCTTTGGGTTTTCTTTCTTTCATCTTCTCTTTTTGACTTTCTTATTTTCATTGTTTCGTTCTGTTGGTCTATCTGTGGGGCTGTGTGCTTTATACTTCTTTCTGTCTTCTTTTCATCCCCCCCCCCAAGCCCCCAGCCCCCCTGTGTTCTCTGCTCATCAATAATGATTAGCGGCTAAACGCTTCTTTGTTGGTGTATTGGCCTCTCTTTCTTTCCTTTTCTTTCCGTTATTTCTTTCCTTGTTTTCTCCTTGTTTAATTTCCCCCGTCCTCTCCGGCCATTAATAATGATCAGCAGTCAAACTTGTTTCTTTTTTTGTTGTTGTTGCTTTTCGTTTTCTTTTTACATACTCTTTTCCCTCTTTGTATTCAGTCAATTACTGTACAGAAAGGAATAATAGAAGGCGCTAAAGAAGATGTGAACAAAAGAAAATAAAGAACGAAACAAAGAAAAAGAGAGAGAATTCAATAAAAAATTTAAAAAAAGCAAAGAGAGAACACAGCAGAAAAAAGGAACAGAATGGGGGTTGGGGGGGACAAAACTTGAAACAAAGCAAACGGAAAGTCCATCTGCTGACCATTGTTACTGTAATAATAAAATAAAAAATAAAAAAGAGGGAAAGAGTAAAACAGAAAAAAGAAGAATATTAAAAGTAAAGAACCAAAGAAGTGAAAAGGAAAAACCAGAAAGAGACAACTGCACGTGTTAAGTTTCCCTGCTGATCGTCTTCAGTGGCTGAGGAAGAGGGGGAAAGCGGGGAGCAAAACACTTGGGAGTAAAGAAAAAGCCATGACAGAAGGAAAGAGGATTGAAGGAAATAACAGACACTGCAGAACCGAGAAAGGAAAGAAATAATAAGCAAATGTATGACAAAACAAAACCAAACAAAAAACCTGTAGATGCTGAATTGTTAATCATGCTTCATCCTAACGAAGGAAAACTTGGAACAAAACGAGCAGAAAGGAAGAATATAGGATTAGAAAGAAAGAATGGGATCAGAAATGGGATGAGAAAGGAAGGACACGAGAAAAGCAGGAAAAGGAAAAGAAAGAAAGAAACGAAGGATAAAAAGGAAGACCAGAAAAATCAAAATATTTGAACAGTATCTGCCATTTATTATGAATTTTTAGTATATTTAGTATTTTCCGTCCCTACCCATACAGTATCAAATGCTACAGGACAGAACAGGCCAATGAAATCTGCACCAACAGCCGAGTGGTTAAGTGTTGAAATTTTCAATCTGAGGGTCCCGGGTTCAAATCTCGGGGATGGAGAAAATGGTGAAAAGACAGAAAAAAAAAAGGTGGGGACAAAGGTAGGAAGGTGAAAAGGGGGCAAGGGAGAAGAAAAGGGAAAAGGTTCCAATTTCACTTTCAAAGTGTCAAGGCGATCGGACTCATCCACATAGGCTGCACCACAGGCTGCTTATGAAAAAAAAAGGACAGCAATGCATAGTCCTATTGTGTTGCTCAGCTGCTGAGAAAGGAAAAAAAATATTTGTAGGATTGTGGGGAAGGAAGAAAGACACAAGGAATCAAGTGGTAAAGAGCAAATGAAAGACAGGTAGAAAGGACAGACGGAAGGAAGGAAAAAAGAAAGAAAAAGAAAGAAAGAAAGGACAGGCCAATGAAATCTACACCAGTATTTTCCGCCTTTACCCATCCAGCATCAAATCCATCAGGACAGGACAGGCCAATGAAATCGACACCAGTATTTTCCGCCTTTACCCATACAGTATAAAATGCAAGAGGACAGGACAGGCCAATGAAATCGTCACCAGTATTTTCCGCCTTTAGTCATACAGTATAAAATGCTAGAGGACAGGACAGGCCAATGAAATCGTCACCAGTATTTTCCGTCCTTACCCATACTATATCAAATGCTACAGGACAGAACAGGCCATTGAAATCTGCACCAACAGCCGAGTGGTTAAAGCGTTAGAATTTTCAATCTGAGGGTCCTGCGTTCGAATCTCGGTAACGGCGCCTGGTGGGTAAAAGGTGGAGATATTTTCCGATCTCCCAGGTCAACAAATGTGCAGACCTCCTTGTGCCTGAACCCCCTTCATGTGTACACGCACGCAGAATATTAAATACGCACGGTAAAGATCCTGCAATCCATGTAAGCTTTCGGTGGGTTATGAAAACAAGAACATACCCAGCATGCACACCCCCGAAAGCGGAGTATGGCTGCCTACATGGCGGGGGAAACAAACAAAAACGGTCATACACGTAAAACGTTACATGTCCGTCTCAGTGTGTATATGTGCGTGCCTGAAATCTGATTGAATGACACAGGAACCGATGATGAGCGCCCGATGGCAGCCGTCAGTCAGCTCTACCCAGGTAGGCAGCCTGTTGTGCAAATGACCCCGTGTTTATAAAGCGCTTAGAGCTTGATCTCCGACCGAGGATAGGCGCTAGATAAGTATCCATATCATTCATCATCATCATTATTCGTTCATTCACCAGTATTTCCGCCAGTGAATCCCTGAAGGACTGACGCCGGAAGCAGAGAGAGCCAGGTCATTGTGAAGCAAGGCTCGAGGCAGTGAAGCAAGGCACCCATTCCTTTGTCGTACCCAGGACACAGGGTACCTGGAAGCGGGTGGCGGGAAAACATGGACACGTCACGGAGTGTTACCCGTAAGCAGTGTCACCACCATCATTCTCTGAAAGACATGGGGCGTGTGGGAGGTGGGGAGGAGGAAAGGGAATGGGGTGGGGGCGTAAGGTATGTGTGTGTGTGTGTGTGTGGTTGGGTGGGGTTGGGGATGGGAGTGGGGGTGGTGTGGTGTGCGTGGGGTGAGGGGAGGAATGGGGGGCGTAGGTGTGTGTGTGTGTGTGTGTGTGTGTGTGTGTGTGTGTGTGTGTGTGTGTGTGTGGTTGGGTGTGGTGGGGGTGGGGGTGGTGTAGTGTGTGTGTGTGTGTGTGTGTGTGTGTGTGTGTGTGTGTGTGTGTGTGTGTGTGTGTGTGTGTGTGTTTCTCTGTATCTCAATGATTTAGAGTTGTATTTGACTGAGAATAAGAGTCCATCTGTTGATCTTATATTGAATGTTAACATTCCAGAGTTAGATAATTACATGCGATTGTTTGTACTGTTGTATGCAAATGACACAATTTTACTTTCAGAGACGAAAGAAGGATCACAACAGTCCCTCATTTTTCACAAATATTGTTTAAAATGGAAACTAGCGGTCAATGTCAAGAAAACTAAAGTGATGATATTTAATTCTACAAAGAAGCTAAAGCCTGTTTTTAGGTTTGGTGATGCATGTTTGGATGTTGTCGATTCTTTTAAATATCTTGGCATCGAATTTAGTAGAAACGGAACTTTTTACAAAGCTAAAAAAATGATTTATGAACAGGGCCAAAAAGCTATGTTTTCGTTACTTCAGTCAGCCAGAAATCAAGATTTACCTTTACATATCATTCTGGACATGTACCAGTCTATTTTGTTGTATGTTGCAGGAATATGGGGTTATGAAAATGTAAATATACTTGAAAAATTAGAATTGGAATTTTTGAAACGCTTGTTCAAACTGAACAGAAATACTATGACCCAAATTGTTTATGGAGAAACTGGTATTTATCCAATTAGTGTGTTAGTGAAAATGAGATTAGTTCGATTTTGGACCAGCTTAGTGATATCACAGAAAAATATTCTGGGAAAATATATTTGATATTACTTGACTTACATCGAAATGGTATTTATTCTTCAAAATGGATGAGTTGTATCAGACAAATTTTAATAGAAGCAGGGTATGACTGTGTTTGGGATGCTCAATTCTTCTTGGAGAGGAAATCTTTCTGCAAGAATGTCAACATTGCTTTGAGAGATAGCTTTCAAAATCTATGGACACATGCTCTAGAGGCGAGTAGTAAATGTCTGTTTTATCGAAATTTCAAAAGTGGATTTGGTAGAGAAAAATATGTAAGTCAAATGCCTGATAATTACGTTATCAGCTTCTTCAAATTTCGAAGTAGTAATCATAAGCTGGAATTAGAAACAGGGAGACACAAAGGTATACCACGAGAGTTACGGCTTTGTAAGGTTTGTAACATGTCTATGATTGGTGATGAGTTTCATTTTATAATGGAATGTCCCAATTATGATCAGTTACGAAACAGATATGTTCCTAAAAAATATTTGTCTCCAAAATCGGTTTTTAATTGTTGTAATATGCTCAAAGGAGGCAAAAAAGTCATTTTAGCTGTAAGATGATTAGATTTACAACTGTTGCATAGCTGTAATTTTGGAGTTAAAAGACGTTTGTGTTTTCTCAACTTTTATGTGACATTGTTGTGTATTTGGAAATGTTTGTTCTGGGTATGAAAAGATGTGTGTCTGTGAGTGTCTGCGTCTGTGTGTATGTGTGTGTTTCTGTGTTTTTCTGTATCTGTCTGTGTGTTCGAGAGAGAAGATTGACTGGGAGACAGAGACTGAGATAATGTATGTCTGTGTGTGGTTCCATGAACTCACAAATTTCACTTCAAGGAATAGGGGGTGGGTCAGAGAGTGGGCGTATATACATCTTGTTGAAGAAAAACACCCCCATGTAAATGCAACACAGTTTCCGATTGAATATGTTTACTGATAATGGCTTTATGGTGAGGGTATCTTTTCTTTATGCTTGACTTTATTTCGTGCTTCAATCAGTCAATTTATGTATCTCTAGTACACCATCGATATCAAAGTTCATCGGATACATCTTTCTGTTTATAATTGTTCGTCATTCTAACATCTATGTTACACGAAAAAGAACATTCTCTGCATGGACCATAAGAAAGAAAAAAACAAAAGAAAAAACAAACTTTATTTTCAAACGAAGTGAATAAAATTGCTTTCGCGTGAGTGCAACACATAATTCTCCACGTGCAATGACGTCATGTATCTACTTGGCACGTCAAAAAGAGAGAGAAGTTTTTATGTCTAAACCCAAAAAGCCACAGATACAAAAAATAAATAAATAAATAAATAAATAAAAATGAAGTTCACGCAAACGAGAAATAACAGAAGCACAAAAGAAAATAAATAAAAGAAGAAAAGGGATTATTTTAAAATAAGAAAACACATGCAGAAAAAGAAAGGGATGATTAAAAAAAAAACACATACATAAAAATACAGCAAATAAACAAGAAAGGGGTGATTGAAAAATAAAACACATACATAAAAATACAGCAAATAAACAAGAAAGGGATGACTGAAAAATAAAACACATACATAAAAATACAGCAAATAAACAAGGTTGGACAAAAAACCAAAAAAAACAAGGCAAGGCAAGCAAACAAAAACAGTATGGGAAGAAACACACACACACACACACACACACACACACACACACACACAAAGAAAAGACGAGACAGAAAAGAGCAGAGCCCAAATTGTACAACCGCAAGCCAAGCAGATTGTAAACCAATACATTTGGCAAACAAATAAACTGGCCGCGTCCTGTCCTCTCCTCTTTCTCCTCAGCTCCTGAAGCCCCCCGTAACCTGCCCATCAAGTCTGCTCACTTCGGCCCTAACTGCCCCACGTGAAACGAGGGGGAAAGGGGAGGGAGAGGGGGAGAGGGGGAGAGGTGGGATGGGGAGGGAGGCGATCGTGTGGATTAGGAAAGGGGAGGTAACAGAAAAGCACAAAGCTGCAATCTCCAGCGGTGGGGGTGAAGGAGGGGCAGGGAGGGGGTTATGTCCTCAGGGAACAGACTTTCCACGGGGCTCCTTCCTTCCACCGGCTTTGTCACAGTGCATCGCTCTTTTATGTTACATGTTGTAGGGAGACTGAGGCACAGAGAGAGACAGACAGACAGACAGACACAGACGCAAAGTGAGAGAGAGACAGAGAAAGAGAGAGACAGAGAGAAAGAGAGAGACAGAGAAAGAGAGAGACAAGAGAGACGTACTGACAGCAAGACAGACAGACAGTGAGATACGGATACAGATAGTTTATTCAATAAAGGCCATGGCCCCTCATGAAGGGGGTACAGTGAATCAACATTCAAAATCAAAATCTTACAAATTACAAAAGTACATGATAAACTGCAAATGACAATCCACAAATTGGATAATGCACAACTAATAATAATAAACTACATAAACAGACAGAGAGGGAGAGACTGAGAGAGGAGACAGACACAGACAGTAAGAGGAGGGAGGAAGGGAAGGGACTGAGGGGCAGAGGGAAAAAGAGAGAGAGAGAGAGAGAAGAGTCAGACCGACTAACAGACAGAGAAAGTCAGACCGACTGACAGACAGGCAGGCAATCCAACAGGCAGTCAGACAAGCAGACAGTGAAACAGGCAAACAGAGGGGCAAAGAGACCGACTCTTTTTCTCTCTCTTTGCCCCTCAATCCCTCTCCTTCGCAAACAAGCACACACACAAAAAAGGATACTGAAATAATCGATCCCCGTCCCACTTCACAACAAAAGTGATAATGATTCCAATGGCACTCTCAAACTGCTCGAGGGGAAGGGGTAGGGGAGGGGAGGGGGGATACAGACAGAAAGAAAGAGACCCGACACATAGACAGAGAAACAGAGAGAAATTCGGAGTCAAAGAACAGGATACAGACAGATAGACAGACAGACATAATTCTCTGAAAGTATCGACCTACTTTATGAAGATGGAAGTTCAAAAGACCCTTTTTCTAATGAGATTGGAACAGACAATGAATTAATTTTGCAGCTCCGGGGATGAGAGACAGAAGCGTAGGAGGGGTGTGGGCGGAGGGTGGTGGTGGGAGGGGGGTTGAGAGGGATAGAGGGAAGGAATGTATACAGAACACCATCATCACAAAAGTTAAATGGGGTAAAAATCGAAAGAAAGGAAAGGAACGAAGACAAAGAAACAAGCAAAAAGAGAACAGGAAGGAAAGAAGGAATGAAATAAAAGATTGGAAGGGGGAGAAAATAAATAAATAAATAACAAAGAAAAAAAGCCAGACAGAAAGCAAACCCTGCAAAACGCCACATAAATGGAAAAAAAATAAACAAAAAGAAAGACATGGTGAAAACCAACAATAAACATCTGGTCAACAATAAAACTATGAAAAATAAATAAAAAATCACAAGACGACAGAAACGAAACAAAAAAGTAAATAAAAATCAAAACGAAACAAAATACCGCAAACTAAAAGTGAAAAAAATGAAAAAAAAAATCAACAGGAAAAAAGCTCATTTAAACTGAGTTTAGCTCAGCCTGCCCCAAAATGAATAACTACATGAATAAAATAGACAATATGATAGATATATATATATATATACATACACACGAAGCATCGACGCTATATTCTCTTTGCCGTTCCAAGTGACTCAACATTTCCTCACCTTCTCCCTGTTTCCGAAATGTGAACCCAATAAATGGCCATCTGCATCCATCAAATCCCTATCCTCCCCCCTTCTCCCCACCACACACACACACACACACACACACACCAACATCAGCAGCAGCAGCAGCAGTAGTTGTAATCCGAGCATCTATGGGCAAAAAGATGAGAGAGAACAACTGTTGCAAGGCCAGTGTTGTTGTTGCTGTTGTTTGCAACAGCTTTCAATTCAACCCTCTCCAACTTTCTTCTGTAAGCTGCTTCTCCAAGTGTCTTATTAACCCTGCACCGTGAGTTCCGTGGGGTTTTTTTTTTTTTTTTTTCTTTCTTTCTTTGTTTTTTTGTTTTGTTGTGTTTTTGTTGTTGTTGTTGTTTGTTTTGTTTTTTTGTTTTTGTTGTTTTTTTAATCTTCTTCATTCTCCTCATCTTACACCTTTTCGTCTTCTTCGTTTTCTTCCCCCCCCCACCCCCCCATTCCCCCCCCCATCCCCTCCCTCCGTCTTCCCTGTCTGTCTGTCTGTCTGTCTCTGTCTTTCTCTCTGTCTCTCTCCCAGCATCTCCGATCTGTCAGTCTGTCTGTGTATGTATATAAACTACTTCTGTCTGTCTGTCTGTGTCTATTCATCCGTCCACCAACCCTGTCAAACATTTCCTATCCTACCATCCACATACCTACCTATCTTCCGGCCGGTCTACCATCCTACCTGTCTACATACCTTACTACTTGATTATATATCTTCCTACCTGCTTTCATACCTACCTACCTGATATATATATATATATATATATATATATATATATATATATATATATATATATATATATACCTTCCTACCTGATTATCCTACCTGCTTTCATACTTACCTACCTGATTATATACCTTTCTGCCTGTCTACCTACCTACCTACCTGATTATATACATTCCTACCTGTCTACATACCTCCCTACCTGATTATATACATTCCTACATGCTTTCGTACATATCTAACTGATATATATATATACCTTCCTACCTGCTTTCATACCTACCTACTTGATATATATACCTTCCTACCTGCTTTCATACCTACCTACCTGATATATATACATTCCTACCTGCTTTCATACCTACCTACCTGATTATGTACATTCCTACCTGCCTACAAACCTACCAACCTGATTATATACATTCCTACCTGCTTTCATATTTACCTACCTGATACATATATACCTTCCTACCTGTTTTCATACCTACCTAATTATATACATTCCTACCTGTCTACATACCTTCCTACCTGATTATATACATTCCTACCTGTCTACATACCTTCCTACCTGATTATATACATTCCTACCTGTCTACATACCTTCCTACCTGTTTTCATACCTATCTACCTGAGTATATACATTCCTACCTGCTTTCATACCTACCTACCTGATTATATACATTCCTACCTGCTTTCATAACTACCTAACTGACATATATACCTTCCTACCTGCTTTCATACCTACCTACCTGATTATATACATTCCTACCTGCTTTCATACATATTTACCTGATATATATATATATATCTTCCTACCTGCTTGCATACCTACCTACCTGATACATATACCTTCCTACCTGCTTTCATACCTACCTACCTGATTATGTAAATTCCTACCTGACTACATACCTACCTACCTGATCATGTACATTCCTACCTGCTTTCATATTTACCTACCTGAAATATATATACCTTCCTACCTGCTTTCATACCTTCCTACATTATGTACATTCCTACCTGTCTACATACCTTCCCACCTGATATATATACCTTCCTACCTGTTTTCATACC
>NC_134879.1:39042960-39087960 GCF_041734735.1 Babylonia areolata
AGCTTCTCAGTCAGCGCCATACCACCTTCTTTGTAGACCTCAGCTGGAATGGAGTCTGAGCCAGGGGCTTTGCCATTGGATAGCAGACGGATAGCTTTCTGGGTCCCCTCCAAAGTTGGAATGACATCCAACGACTCACTGACTGGCACCTGGGGGAGTCGCTCGATGGCTTCATCATTGATGGTGGAAGGGCAGTTCAGTACGCTGTCAAAGTGTTCGGCCCATCTCTCAAGGATCCCGTCCTTGTCAGTGATTAGGGTAGAACCATCAGCACTGAGGAGTGGAGCAGATCCGGTGGTGGTGGGACCGTAGACTTCTTTCAGGCCGTTATAGAAGTTCTTCATGTCGTTCATGTTTGCAAAGCCCTGGATCTCATCAGCTTTGTTGCTCAACCAGGAATCCTGCATCTGCCGCAGCTTCAGCTGGATGGTGCTGCGTGCGCTCTTCAGTATGTCTTTCTTTGACTGTGACTTGGGATCTTC
Organism: Babylonia areolata; assembly: GCF_041734735.1. Lineage (NCBI taxonomy): Eukaryota > Metazoa > Mollusca > Gastropoda > Neogastropoda > Buccinidae > Babylonia > Babylonia areolata. Next base: position 39,043,443 of record NC_134879.1, read on the forward strand.
AATGTGGGCTCTGTAGGCTTGGCGTTTGTCTTCCAGCAGCTGCTTGATCTCAGTGCAGTTCTCATCAAACCAGTCTTTGTGCTTCCTGGCAGAAGGCCCCAGGCACTCCATGGCAGTGTTGTACACCGTCTCATGCAGTGCGCCCCATGCTGCCTCCACATTCTGGTTGTCCAGCACGGTGGACTCAAGGAGTTCCTCCAGGGTGTCAGCAAAGCTCTGCTTGATGTTGCCTAGCTCCAGCTTGTTGACATTCAGGCGTTTGGGTGCTTTCATGCCCTGAGGCCGTCTCTTGGGCTGGATGCGGAGGTTGAGTTTGGAGACGATTAGGCGGTGGTCTGTCCAGCACTCGGCGCCGCACATGGCCCTCGTGACTCGTATGTCCTGCCTGTCCCTCTTCCTGATGATGACAAAGTCGATGAGATGCCAATGCCCAGAGCGAGGATGCATCCATGACGTCCTGTTACGGGTAGGGAGGCAGAAGATGGTGTTTGTGATAAGAAGGTCGTGCTCGGCACATGTCTGGCGAAGTAGTTAACCATTGCTGTTACAGTTACCAACCCATGCTTCCCAATCCCACCTTCCCAGGAGGTGCTGTCACAGCCAACTCTCGCGTTAAAGTCACCAAGAATGATGAGCTTGTCTGCGTTGGGAACAGTGGTGTTGACAGCGTTCAGGTCCTCGTAGAACTTGTCCTTGATCTCATCCGGGTTGGTCATGGTGGGCGCGTAGGCGCTGACAATGGTGGTAAACTTCCCGTTGCAAAAAGGGAGTTTCATCGTCATCAGGCGATCGTTCACTCCTTTCGGGGGGCCAGCCAGCTTGCCAACGAGGGTTGTCTTCACTGCAAAGCCAACTCCTGCCTCACGTCTCTCTTCAGATCCGCGACCACTCCAAAAGAAGGTGTAGCCTGCGAGGGCTCACAGAGTTCGCCTTCTTCTGCCAGTCTGGTCTCACTTAAGGCAGCAATGTCGATGTTGTACCTGGCTAATTCACTCGCAATGAGTGCTGTGCGTCTCTGTGGTCTGGCTGAGTCGCCTCTGTCCAGAAGCGTACGCACGTTCCATGTGGCAATGGTCAATGGGGTGCTCCTTGTTTTCTTCTTTCTTTCCTTTGTGTGTCGACCGCTTGAGTAGGGTCCCCGTCAGCAGCGGTATGCTGACTAGGGTGGTGTGGAGCAGGCAATGTTTAGGGCACCTTTTCTAGCCCCTTCCTCATGCCATGGAGGTGAGCAGTGCTGTCCTGAAGAGTGCTGCTCAGTCGCTCAGGGGGCTGCCGATCTCCACCGTTGCTCCAGTCGGTGAAAAACGACCCTATGGCCTGAGCCGCCTGTGTGCAGGTCCGCGGCTACGACTGTCGCTTCGTCGCTCGCTTGTCGCCACAGGGCTTGGGGAAAATGATGGTATGGGATGAAGGATGACTGATGACTTGCGCGATGACTTTGTTTATAGTGAGGAGGAGTTGCGCACCGTCGACCTCACTCTCTTGTCCGAGACCGTCTGTATCCAGTGGCAAGACGAGGTCAAGACGACTGGAGATGGAAACGGATGCAGTGGATGACCAGGATGTCCTATGTGCCTCATCCTGCCCTCAGCACTCCACAGTGCTCTGCTGCAACCACCTTCCTCTCCGTTGAACCATGAAGGTTTCTTCCGCAGAGTCTGCCGGATCCAGTCTTCACATGCTTGGGTAGACAAGCCCTAACTCACCGAGGGTCTGAGACCCGTCGGCTACCCTCACCTAGTTTAGCCAGCCTGTCAAAGCCGTTGCCCGGGGGTTGGGCGCTGCCGCATGCTAGCAGCTTCTAGGACCCATAGGTGAGAGCTGGGTGCCGGTCGGGACCAATAGAGGACGAACCACTCCCGGAAGAGCGTGACAAGCACCCCTCTAGAGGTACTACACCTCCCGTGCACCCCCTAACCCCCCTGCCAAAAATGGGAGACAAGAGAAAGACAGGGGAGGGAAAGATACAGAATAAACAGAAAGAGACAGACAGACAGAATCATAAAGAGGAGAATCACAGAGAGAGAGAGAGGGAGAGAGAGAGAGAGAGGGAAGAGCGTACGGAGATAGACAGAGAGAGGTAGGAGAGAGAAAGAGAAAGGAGAAGAGTGGGGGGCAGTCGAGAGGACAGAGAGGGGAGAGGAGAGAGAGAAGGAGAAAGAGGAGTGATGGCCTAGAGGTAACGCGTCCGCCTAGGAATCGAGAATATCTGAGCGCGCTGGTTCAAATCACGGCTCAGTCGCCAATATTTCCCCGCCCCCCCCCTTCCACTAGACCTTGAGTGGTGGTCTGGACGCTAGTCATTCGGATGAGACGATAAACCGAGGTCCCGTTTGCAGCATGCACTTAGCGCACGTACGAGCAACAAACGGATTGTCCCTGGCAAAATTCTGTATAATTTTTTTTTTTTTTTTAAATCCACTTCTATAGGAAAAACGAATAAAACTGTAGGCAGGAAAAAATAATACAGAAAAAATGGGTGGCGCTCTCAGTGTAGCGACGCGCTCTCCCTGGGGAGAGCAGCCCGAATTTCACACAAAGAAATCTGCTGTGACAAAAAAAGATAAATACAAAGAAAGGAAGAAAGGAAGAGACAGACAGACAGACGGGCAACCAGTCAGACCTACACACACATAAAACAGCCAGAAAGAGAAACAGACACACAGAAGGTTCTAAAGAAATCAAAACTCTGCTTAGTCAATATGCGCAATCAAAATATTATCTTTTCCGGTGTTGCTGCACATTTTTATCTGGCTCAGTACAAAACATCGTCGTGTTCAGTATTTCTTCATCAAAAACAACAACAACAAAAAACACCATTAACTTGTTCAATATTTCTTCAAGAAACATCATCTTATCTCTTCAACACAATGTAATGTCTTAATTAAATTGAAACAGTCAATAGCATTCATTTTCCTCTCCGCTTGTCTCTGAAAAAGACATAGATATGGAGAAAGGGAAGATGGGGGTTGTTTGCCCACGATTTCTCGCAATCCCACGATTTCTTTCATTTTGAGAGAAATCGTGTGATTTCGAGAAATCGTGGTCGTTCCCCTCCCACGTTTTCTCTCAACTGCGAGAAATCGTGGGGGGCTCCCCAACGACTTCTCACAATGTGTGAAAAATCGTGGGAAGTCCCCTTTATTTTAACAAACAAACACACACACAAAAAAGGAAAAAAAAAGATTTCTTTTGTCATCGGAGTTGGGTTCTTGTCTTTCCCCAAAGCAAATCTAAGAGAAAAATCAGACAGATGAAAAGAAAAGAGAACAAGAGAGGCAAGGCCTTCAAAACTCACTTGTGATACACTTAAAAAAATCTAATCGTTAAAATGTGTTCTGTATTTGTTATTATAAAGCTTCGGATTAAAAAATAAAGAAAAAAAGAAAGAAAGAAAAAAGAAAAGTCCTAACCAGATTCGAACCCCGCGTGTTCGGGTGAGAAGAAACTGTCTTGCCCATTACACTATCGTGGCTCCTTGACTGACGTTCTAAAATTTAATATTTGAACATACCTTTTTAAAGGGCAATAAATCGATTGCGGTATTCGCAGTGAGAACGCTGTTTAAATCATATTATTCTGGTGTATCTTGGGCATTCAAAAAATCTTTAAGGGCAATAAAAAATTTTAAAACATTCTTTTTAAGTCCGCGGTAAAGGAGACGTGGCTATCGCCGCAATCACACTGCGACATTTAGCCGTTTTCTCTAGATCTAGATAGATGTACACGTTTAGTTACACCTGCCGGGAATGTAGTACAACACGGTCGATTCAATTTCTCTTTTATGTTCATTCTGGTTTTATAGTTTTAAAGTTGATATGAAAATTTAGTGTTTTGTTAAACTAACAACATGTAGAGCCAAGTACAAGTACTTCTAAACGTCGTATGAAGTGAAAAGGACTTCATTTTGAGATAAATCAAGACTGGCAATTTTTACGTTTCACCAATTCAAGGGTATTAACTCGCATAGTTTACAATTTTTAACTGTGAATTCCGACTGATTCTGTTGATATTTTTATGGCAGTTTGGGGCATAATCCAGTAAGTGATGAGGCGTTCACAAATCTTTCTCTGAATAAATATTTAACGGTCTCCTCCAACTTTCCATCACATGTTATCGTGTATTGTCCATTGAATATAGGATTGAACGGGCAGGCCAACAACTTGAAACAAAATGGCGTCGTTCGCGTTCGCGAAGAATATGAGCACGCGCTTTGAATATCTATAAATATGTGTACGCAAGTGATTTTTGCCCATGACCTTCAAGGCACGGCCAATAGATCTATAAAGTCCACTCGTCCTACTGATTTTAGTATTTTCCGAAAAAGACCACTTGGGCGAATGAACATAGTGAAAGTCCTGTACACTGAGAGTAAAACACACAAGCTTTTTATGTATTGAGTATAATTTCAAAATGTAATGTTTAAGATGAGAAAGATCAGTTTAAAGCAAATTAAGTCCCCTAGCATTAATTACAGATTAATTTCCCTTCTTTACTATCTGCACCAAAACGTTTGCAAAATAAATAAAACTTCCATGCTTAGCAAAAGAAGTTCCTGTTTGAACAAAAAATGATAACAATGACTACTCTTGTTGTTGTGTCAGGATATCAGATCAAAGTGCTAAGTTTAGAGAATTAAAAAAAAAATATATATATATAACAGTAAATGCAGTTTGCATATAATTTGTCTTCTTTTTTTTTCTTCTTTTTTTGTGCCCATCCCAGAGGTGCAATATTGTTTTAAACAAGATGACTGGAAAGAAAGAAATTTTTCCTATTTTTATGTCTAATTTGGTGTCAGCTGACAAAGTATTTGCAGAGGAAATATCAATGTTAAAGTTTACCACGGACACACACACACACACACACACACACACACACAGACAACCGAACACCGGGTTAAAACATAGACTCACTTTGTTTACACAAGTGAGTCAAAAAAAATGGGGCGACGACAATGATGATAATGATAACGAAAGTGGCGTTCTTGAAGACATCAACAGTAATGACACTGAAACACGTCTATTTATTGAATTTTACATAAAATGGATCACTGCAATGCACTGACCTCAAATTCAACAGCACTCACATTAAGCACCAATACTTTGTTGATATTCTTTCGGTCTTTCATCAAACTACACTTAATCCTAACTCAAACCTATATCCCAATTCCAGCCCTACCTATAACCCTTAACCCAGTCCCTTATTCAAACCCCAATCACGATCCCAACCTTAGCCTTATTCCTAATTCAAATCCTAATTTAATTCCAAACCCATCCCAAGCCCCTAACCCTTACACCAGTCCCTAATTCAAACCCAAAACCCAACCCTAGCCCTAAGCCTTACACCGGTCCCTAATTCAAATACCAAACCCAACCCTACCCCTAACCCTTACACCAGTCCCTAATTCAAATCCCAAACCCAACCCTACCCCTTACACCAGTCCCTAATTCAAATCCCAAACCCAACCCTACCCCTAACCCTTACACCAGTCTCTAATTCAAATCCCAAAACCAACCCTACCCTTAAACCTTAACCCAGTCCCTATTTCAAACCCTAATCACAATCACAATCATGGCCCCTAACCTTTAACCCCATTCCTAATTCAAAACACTGTTGCTGTTTATCGGCTAATGAAGAAAGCCTCGTGCTGAGCGCTTTAAAAAAGCGAAAAAATAAAACGACTGTGTGCGAGATTTAACGATGGAGGCAATATTGAGCACTTTGCCGAGTGTAGTGGTATTCTAAACCGAATAATCTCGCTGTCCAGCGTGCTAGCTGGCGAAAGAGAGTCAGACACAAAGACATAGAGAGACGGAGAAACAGAAAAAGCGAAAGAGAAAGACAGAAAGGGGGGTGTTGAGGTAATGCTCTAATGATATCGATCCAAATCCTGTTTGGAATTGGAATAAGGATCCATTGCGATAGAAGAGAGAGTCGGGAAGGAGAAAAAGAGAATGAGAGTGATAAACAGACAGACGGACAAACAGTCAGATACACTGACAGACTGACAGACAGAGAGACGCACACGCATACACAGAGGTAGACTGATGAACTCGCACACGCACACACACACACACACACACACACACACACACACTAAATAATTTATGCATTCCCTCATACATCCCCTGTTTTACGTCCAATTTCTGTGAGTGGTGGGTCGCTGAAGCTGACAACGATCATCATTTCATGAACCCTCCCCCCGCCGCCATCATCATCCTACCCCTCACCGCACACACAGCTGGAGACAACAACACGGATGGACAGACATCGATATGGGGATACAGAAAAGAGAGTGATGAGGGAGAAAGAAAGGGAAGGGGAGAGTGATGAGGTAGAGAGAAGAGGGAGGAAGTGAGAGAGAGAGGGGGGGGCGAGAGAGATAAGGGAGAGACAGGGGGAAGGGGAGAGGGATGAGGTAGAGAGAAGAGGGAGGAAGAGAGAGAGAGGGGGGGGGGGGGGCGAGAGAGATGAGGGAGAAAGAAAGGGAAGGGGAGAGTGATGAGGTAGAAAGAAGAGGGAGGAAGAGGGAGAGAGAGGGGGCGAGAGAGATGAGGGAGAGAGAGAGTGAAGGGGAGAGGGATGAGGTAGAGAGAAGAGGGAGAGAGAGGGGGCATGAGAGATGAGGGAGAGAGAGAGTGAAGGGGAGAGTGATGAGGTAGAAAGAAGAGAGAGGAAGAGGGAGAGAGAGGGGGCGAGAGAGATGAGGGAGAGAGAGGGGGCGAGAGAGATGAGGGAGAGAGAGAGTGAAGGGGAGGGATGAGGTAGAGAGAAGAGGGAGGAAGAGGGAGAGATGGGGGGCGAGAGAGATGAGGGAGAGAGAGAGGGAAGGGGAAAGGGATGAGTAAGAGAGAAGAGGGAGGAAGAGGGAGAGGGGGGAGAGGGAGAGAGAGGGAAGGGGAGAGGGATGAGGTAGAGAAGAGGGAGGAAGAGGGGGAGAGAGAGAGGTAAGGGGAGAGTGATGAGGTAGAGGAGTGAGGAAGACAGAGAGAGAGAGGGGGAGAGAGAGGGGGGAGGGGAGAGTGGTGAGGCAGAAAAGAGGGAGGGGAGAGAGAGAGATGGGGAGAGACAGAGGGAAGGGGAGAGTGATGACGTAGAGAAGAGGGAGGAAAAGGGAGAGAGAGGGGGAGAGAGGGGGAGGGGAGAGTGATGAGGATGAGAAGAGGGAGGAAGAGGAGGAGAGAGGGAGAGACAGAGATGAGGGAGAGAGAGAAAGATGGAAGGGGAGAGTGATGAGGTAGAGAAGAGGGGGGGGAGAGAGGGGGGGGAGATGAGGGAGATAGAGGGAAGGAGAGAGGGGGGAGGTAAAGAGAAGAGGGACAGAGGGGGTGAGAGGGAGAGAGAGAGGGAAGGGGAGAGGGATGAGGTAGAGAAGAGGTAGGAAGAGGGGGAGAGAAAGATGGGGAGAGAGAGAGGGAAGGGGAGAGTGATGAGGTAGAGAAGAGGAAGAGGGGGAGAGGGGGGAGAGAGTGATGAGGTAGAAAGAAGAGGGAGGAAAAGGGGGAGATAGGGATGAGGGAGAGAGAGGGTAGGGGAGAGTGATGAGGTAGAGAAGAGGGAGGAAGAAGGAGAGAGAGGGGGGAGAGAGAGAGAGGGGAGGGGAGAGTGATGAGGCAGAGAAGGAGGAAGAGGGGGAGAGAGAGAGTGGGTGAAGGGAAGAGTGATGAGGTACAGAGAAAGGAAGAGAGGGAGAGAGAGGGGGAGAGGGAAGAGTGATGAGGTAGAGAAGAGGGAGGAAGAGGGGGAGAGAGGAAGGAGAAAGGGAAGGGGAGAGTGATGAGGAAGAGAGAAGAGGGAGGAAGAGGGGAGGGAGAGGGGGGAGAGAGGGATGAGGGAGAGAGAGAGGGAATGGGGAGAGTGATGAGAAAGAGAGAAGAGGGGGGAATGGGGGAGAGAGAGATGAGGGAGATAGAAGGGGAGAGTGGTGAGGGTGAAGAGGGAGGAAGAGGGAGAGGTGGAGAGAGATGGGCGAGAGAGAGAGGGAAGGGGAGAGTGATGAGAAAGAGAGAAGAGATGGGAAAGGGAGGAGAGAGAGATGAGGGAGAGAGAGTGGTTGAAGGGGAGAGTGATGAGGTAGAGAGAAGGGAAGAGGGGGGGAGAGAGAGGGAGAGAGAATGAGAGAAGAGGGGGAGAAAGAGAGAGAAGGATACAGAAACGAAACGCAACGAATCGAAATTTTATTTAACCAGGGTATCGCGATACGCTATTGTACATGTTGTTTTTTTTCACCCAACCCTGAGAGAGAAAGGCGAGAGAGAGTGGGGGTGAAGACAGGTGCACAGAGAGAGACAGAGAGAGAGAGTTGGAGAGAGACAGAGATAGGCAGAAAGAGAGACAGAGTGCAAGGGACAGACAGACAGAGATGGTGGACGACAGGGAGAGAGAGAGAGGGGGGGGGCAGAGAGAAATAGAGAAAGCGACCCTGATAAAAAGAAGAGACAGAAAGAGAAGAGAGATTGGGGCTATAAAAAAAATCAGTCAGAGAGAGAGTGAGAAAAGAAAAGAGAGAAAGAGAGAGAGAGAAGAGGGGGAGGAGGGGCGAGAGAGAGAGAGAGAAAGGGAAAGAGAGAAAGAGAGAGAGACGGGGGGAACATACAGGAAGATGGTAGGAAGGAGAGATTGCACTGCCAAACGAATGGGAGTACGCTCAACATCAGTACAGACCCCCACCCCCACCGCACCCCCACACCCTCCTCCAACCCTTGTCTCTCTCTCTCTACGGATCGGACCTGAGCACAATTATCTCCAACCTTTCCTTTCTCAGCAAGGCTGTTTGTCACGGCGCAAATGTTCAGAGCCGTCCCTCCCACACTCACACGTCATCAAATCAGACAAGACAGGCAGATACAGAGAGTGCGGGAGATTAAGCGAGACAGAGACAGAGACAGACAGACAGACAGAGACAAGAGAGAGAGAGACAGAGACAGAGAGAGAGCTACAAACTGAGAAATAGATAAAGTGACAGAAGATAGATAGAAAGACAGAGAGAGAGAGAGAGAGAGAGGGGGTGCAGAGATACAGCGATGTTATGACAGAACAGAGCAGAACAATACAGAACTTAAGCACCGTATTTGTGATTCAATACAGCATTTCTAGCATAAACGGAAACAGAAAAATAACCATTATTTTTTTTTTAATGATTATATATATATATATATATATACAGAGAGAGAGAGAGAGAGACAGAGACAGAGACAGAGAAGGAACGAACGAACGAACGGATTTCAATTCCCTTAAGCTAGAGAGAGAGAGAGAGAGAGAGTGTGTGTGTGTGTGTGTGTGTGTGTGTGTGTGTGTGTGTGTGTGTGCTTGCGTGCGTGCATGTTTGTGTGTGAGTGTGTGTGTATGCGAGGGAGGTGTGTGTGTGTGTGGGGGGGGGGTGTTGTTCTTTTCTCGATGCCAAGAACAGAGACAGAGAGACAGCCAGCCAGCCAGACAGACAGAGAAGGAAGAGAGGCAGACAGCGAGAGGGAGAGAGAATTGTGAACCAAGTTTTCATTTTCCGGCAGCGGAGCTTGTGTACCTTTTATCTCGAATATCAGCGAGTTGAAAATAACAATAACAAATTCTAATTCAGGGAAAGAGAAAAAAAAAAGATATAGAGACAGGGAGACAGAAAAGGGATTTCAGATCCATTACGTCAGCGTAATCTTAGATTCATGCCCAATTCTTTTCATAATTCAGCACAATTTGCAAGCTGTCACCTGCAACCGTGCTCTCCTTTCTCCCGTTCTCTTCCTCAGTCTCTCTGTTTCTGTCTCTGTTCTAGCTGTCGCTGTTTCTGTCTGTCTGTCTGTCTGTCTGTCTGTCTGTCTCTCTCTCTCTCTCTCTCTCTCTCTCTCTCTCTCTTCATTTTCATTTTCTATTTGCCCTGACGGCTGGATGAAAAAAAAACCACATGTATGCTTATTCCACTTCCCTCGGTAAAAAAACAACAACAAAACTTCGCACACACACACGCACACACACACACACACACACACACACACACACAGAGACACACACAGAGAGAGAGAGAGAGAGAGAGAGAGAACAGACAGGGAGTACGTGAATGAATGAACAGTTATTTTCCGACAGAGGGGGTATATATCGTATCTCAAATATCCCGTGGGTTTCAAAATATTAATAACAACAGAACCCGCAAGTGAAACAGAGAACAGGGAGAGAAAGATATAGACAGAATAATGGAGAGAGGGAAAGAGAAGCGACAAAGTTTAAGAGATTACATCATATCTAGTTCCTTGTAGCATCGTGGGGTGCCCTTTAAGCCTCCCTCTCAGTCATTATCATCGTTACAGTTTTGGTGGTGGTGATTTTTCTGAGATGAAAATAAAGAGAGACAGACAGGGAGAGAGACGGAAATTTGGAGAGACAGGCAGGGAGAGATAGAGATATAGAGACGGGCAGGGAGAGAGATGGAAATATAGAAAGACAAAGAAGGGAGACAGATGGGTAGAATGAATAGATGAATGAAAGAATGAATTTCTGAGGGTAATAGAATAACCAACAGTGCTTTTTTCATCCAGCCCACAACAGGAGACAAATGGGGGGTGCTGGGGGGTACAGGGGGGAAATGTAAACAAATACATTGCAAATAACACCACATAAAATTAAACGAGAAAGGAAAACAAAATCATAGATTCACATTCATTACAAACCATGACAGGACTACATGAAAATTGTACACACAAACGCAAACATACTTTTTAGAGCAACGTGGAGAACAGTAGAGAAAGAAAAACAGACAGACGGACAGACAGACAGACAGCCACAAGGGAGGGAGGGAGAGAGACATGTTTGAGAACAGTTCCATCACATAACATCACTTAATTCATATACAGAAATAGCAACATTTTTCATCAGATACTTAATTTCTACATAGAATTTGAGTTTTCCATCAGATAGTCATGATACCTTTTTTTGAAAACATTGAGACTTGCATGAACATTGAAACTAGGCATGATGTTGTTCCAGGGACATCCACCAGAGTAAGTGAGACTAGATTTAAATGAATCAGTTCTAGGCAAGCGGTACCATGATCTTGTTGACGTCACGGATCGTGCTTGTAACGAATCGTTGTTTTAGACATGGAGGAGCAAAACAAGACATTATCTTAACATAAAAAGCGCCTTATTGTGAATGAGTTTCCATTTCAATGGCAGTATATCCAAGCTTTTGTAGTCAGAGACAGTCTGTAAAGAAGATTTCAGAAGTATGAGCTTTACAGCTCTTCTATGCAAACTCATAAGTTGTTTGAGAATATTTTCACTGGCAGAATCCCATATTGTTGATGCATAATTCATATGTGGTTCCATGGAAGCATGAAAAAATGTTTTCCGATGTTTAAGAAATGTTTCATTCTAGATAGTTGATGAATCTTTTTGGATAAAGTTTCACATGTCATCTTTTTATGTCGTGACCATAATAGGTTATTGTCAACAACAAGGCCAAGAACACTGTGATGACTGATTCCTCAATCATTTCGCCTTTAATTAATGCACAATGGCGAACTGGTAGGCGGATGGAGAGAGAGGGGGGAGGGGCAGAGACAGAGAGATGGGGGGGGGGCGGAAAGAGGAAGGAGGGAAGGCGTGAGATGCAGTCAGTGGTGATGCAGATTTCTGTCCTGTTCCACTGGTTTCATGGATCGGCCAAGGGCACGCTTTATCTCCCTTGCCATCAGTGGTCAAGAGGGAACAATTTATCGGAGCAGTGCCATTCTGCGTCAGTTCTCACGACAGGCAATCACCACACAGAGAGATGGTGTTGAGGGGGGAGAGGGGCTTAGATAAAAAGGAGAAAGAGAGTGAGAGAGAGAGTGTGTGTGTGAGAGTGAGAGAGAGGGAAAGTGAGAGAGGTAGAGAGAGAGAGGGGGAGAGAGGGAGAGGGGGAGAGAGAGAGTGAGAGAGAGGGGGAGAGAGAGTGAGAGAGAGAGAAAGAGAGAGAGAGAAAGAACGAACGAACGAACTGACTAAGGAACGAAGAGAGACAGACAGACAGAGGGAGAGAGAGAGACAGAGAAAGTGAGAGAAACAAAGAGAGAGGGAGAGAGAAACATAGAGACAGAGACAGAGAGGGAGAGAGAAACATAGAGACAGAGATAGAGAGGGAGAGTGAAACAGAGAGAGAGACAGAGGGGGAGAGAGAAACATAGAGAGAGAGACAGGGAGAGAAACAAAGAGAGAGAAAGGAGTGGCAGACTGATACAGAGAAACAGTGGGAGGGCCTGGGGGGGGGGGAAGAACACAAAACATGGAAACAAAACGTAACATGTATCGTTTTCCAAATCATCACTGCTTTCCTTATCAATCGCGTTCCCTTTTTTTTTATTGCGCTTTTTTTTCTTTTTCTTTTTCTTGGGGGTGCGGGGGGGGGGGGGGTGTAAGGGAGGGGGGTGTCAGTTTCTGAGACATTTCCTGTTCTGCTTAGCTTTCCAGCTGCTGCTGTTGTTTGTTGTTGTTTTTACATAGACAACAGGGAGAGCTGACGTCTGTTTTCCACATGATCCCCATGTTGCACAATCAACGACATCTCCAATTTGTGTCCACTTCTTTTTCTTAAAGACGTTATCTCCATGCTGACAGAACCAACAGATTGTTCATTTGAATAACAGAGAAGGGGGGGAGACAGACAGAGAGAGACAGAGATACTGAAAAACACAAAGTGAGGTGGTGAGAAAGAGAGGGAGAGAGAGAGAGCAATACAGAGACAGGCTGAGAGAGAGAGAGAGGCGGGGGAGACAGAGAGACAGAGAGAGACACAGAGAGAGACAGAGATACAGAAAAACACAAAGTGAGGTGGTGAGAGAGAGAGAGTGAGTGAGTGAGTGAGAGACAGACTGAGAGAGAAAGAGAACAATACAGACAGGATGAGAGAAAGAGAGTGAGAGAGAGAGACAGACAGACAGACAGAGAGACGGTGAGAGGGAGAGAGAAGACATACAGACAGAAACACAGACAGAGAGACAGAAACAGATAATCTATGTTTACCAACATCAACGTTGTCTTGGATTTGTTACAAAAAATTTCCCTTTGTTGCCCGATTCCCTGTCGGTGCCCCTTTTCTGGTTATCATCTGACTGTTTGCATGGCGTGAGGTCCTACATGCCATCTCAGAGGCCATGGTAGATGCACGGAGGTCACCAATGCTGGCGCAGCAACGTGAATGGCAATGGACATCATTCATCTCACCTCTCCACATCCCACACCGGATGCAGCACTAGCGCCGAGACTGGCAGAGGACTTGAATGATGAAAAAGATGGCCAGATACAGTTCCCAGTGTGTGGGGGGGTGGGGGTGGAGGGGAGGATGATTTTCCCCCCCGGGAGAGATATTCTGTACATAAAAAGAGAGATATGAGACTGTTTTCCGGGAATAACATTTTGTTGTACCTATGTCACCTTAGCTGCTTGTCCACTTCATGTCCTTCCGACAGCAGTAGTTAACTGTGAGAAAATCAGACTGATTAGAGAGAGAAAATGAGATATATATATATATATATATTATATATTATATATATATATATATATATATATATATATATATATATATATATATATATATTACCACTTGTCTAATTTCCGCTGGCGGACAAGCAACTCTAGCCACAGAAAACACCCTAAATTGAGTGGAAGGAGACAGCGGAAAAGGAGTGAGGAGAAAGATAGATAGTGGGAGGGAGAGGGGGACGAAAGAGAAAGAGAGAGAGAAGAGAGGAGAGGGAGCGAGAAAGAGAGAACAGGTACAGAGAAGCGAGAGAATAAAGAAAGAGAAAGGAAAGTGAATCGAGAGAAAGACAGATGGCCACTTGTCTCCCTTCTGCTGGTAGCCAATTATCATTATTCTTCCTTAAATACGTGGTCTCCATGCCGACAGAAGCAACAGATTGTTCATTTGAGTCACACACAGAGAGAGACAGAGAAATACAGAGTGAGAGAGAGACACAGAGAGAGAGGGAGAGAGAGAGAGAGAGAGAGAGAGAAAGAGAGAGAGAACAATACAGAGACAGGCTGAGAGTGACGGGGTGGGGGGGTGGGCAGAGACAGGCTGAGAGAGACAGACAGACAGAGAGGGACAGAGACAGACAGACAGACAGTGTGTGGGAATTTTTCCCCGGTGGAGGCATACTGTACAAGAAAAAGAGAAATGTGAGACAGTTCTCCGGGAGTGACATTTTGTTGTACCTATGTCATCCTAGCTGTCTGTCCACTTCATTTCCTTCTGACAGCTGAAGTCTACTATGAGAAAATCAGACTCTGATTAGAGACAGGAAGAGAGAGAGAGAGATTACCACTTTTGTCTAATTTCCGCTAGTGGACAAGTAACTCCAGCCACAGAAAACACCCTAAATTGAGTGGAAGGAGACAGCGGAAAAGGAGTGGGAAGAAAGATAGTGGGACTGTGAGAGAGAGGGGGAACGAAAGAGAAAGAGAGGGAGATGAGAGAGAGATATACAGAGAGAGAGGAAGGAAAGGAAAGGAAAGAGAGAGAGAGGGGGGGGGGACAGGTGCAGAGAAGCGAGAGGAGAGGGAAAAAGAGGGAGGTGGATGGAGAGAGAAAGAGAGATGACCACTTGGTCTCCCTACTGCTGGCAGCCAATTACACCTACAGAAAGCACACACATCCGAATAGAAGAAGATAACAGGGAAGGGAGTGGGGGCAGAGAAGGGAGGTAGGGAAGGGGAAACGGACAGACTGCGAACGAGAGCGAGAATCCCAAGGGAAATCATCTATATCCGGTACATATCCACTTTATACGGAATTTCTTATTTCACCCAGTGCCATGGGAGCAAAACAAAAAAACAAAAAACAAAAAAAATACCAAAGGGAATAATGCTTCGGGAGTGCAATTTTTCTATTGAAAGAACACTGTTTTGTTGTTGTTATTGTGTTTGTTGTTGTTCCTGTTGTTTTTTGTAGTTGTTGTTCTTTTTTGTTCGGTTGGTTGTTGTTGCTGTTTTTGTTGTTGCTGTTTTAGAAACATCCATGCCCCTGGAGAAATAACTGCATTTAGAATAACAACTTCCCAAGTCTTCCAGTTTGTGTGGCTTCGTTTGCAGTTTGTGTGACGGGTCGTTTTGGCTCCATCCAACAAGTTCAGAAACTTCTCACCAGTTTCCGTACAGGTCAATAACAGCAGCTAAAGAGTTAACAATGAAGCTGAAATACACGTCACAGACAAACTCACACACAAAATTGGCAACAAATTGTTGCACAACAACATGTACAAATGAACGCATCCAGCAAATAAATCCACACACACACACACACACACACACACACACACACACACATATCACGCTAAAAAAAAGAAAAAGAAAAAAAAAGAAGTTAAATCTTATGCAAGCTGAAAGTCACTCACGTACACACCCAGTAGCACAGACCCCTCATCGACCCCTCCCCCTTCCCCAGCCCCACCACCTACCAAATACCAATAAACCACTCCCTCCCTCATGCTCGCAAAACGTCTGCACTATGCAGGCACCAGAGTGTAACATTACTGCTCAGAACACTTCACTGGCTTCCTGTGAAGGCTGGATTCCAATTTAAAGTGCCTGTCTCTGCTTTCAGTGTCTCTATCGTAACAATATGCCACCATATCTTTCAGATCTTTTCCATGGTGACCATCATTGCAGGACACTGCGTTCTTTTGACTCCTCTCTGCTGAGACTGTTTATCGGTTCTCCCTTGAGACTTTCGATAAAAGAAAAAAAATCTTTCTCGGTCTTTGGCCCCACTATCTGGAACTTCCTACCTCTGTCATTCAGAAAAAACACAATGTTTCATAAAAGAACGTAAAGACGCACCTTTTTTTTTTACCTCTCCTGGTGTGCGCGTGTGCATGCTTATTTCAGAAAGATAAACAGACAGACAGAGAGAAACACAGAAGTAGGGAGGAAGGACAGAAAGAAACAGAATGACACACAGAGAGACAGACAATCACAGAGGTGGGGAGGAAGCGAGGCAGAATAGAAATATAAACAGATAGACAGACAGACTGACAAACACTGGAATCGTGAGGAAGGAAGGGGTGGCGGAAAGACAGACAGACAGACAGACATAGAGTTAGGGAGGTGGAGGGGGGCAGAACAGATAGAAAATCAGAGAGAGTTAACAACCAGAAAGAGGAAACCACAAAATCAACGCTGCAGATTTTGATTTATTTTAAACGTTGTTTTTTTTTTTTTTATCGGAATTGTCCCCCCCCCCCCCCCCCCCCCCTAGTTCTTTGGTTTCTCAGTGCCTGCAAGAGCACGTGTCAGAAGCGCCAGGTGCCTAAAAGCCACGCAATCCGAGCTGTACACTTGATACACGTGATGACCCCCCCCCCCTTCCCAGACCCCCTCTCCCCGACCCCCACTCCACCCCTCCCTCCCCCCACGCCCCCAGACAGACAGACACAGACAGACAGACGGGCAGACAGACAATGGTGCTGACCTGGTGAAGATGTAGCTGTCTTGCCAGACAGACGGACAACTGTAAAAGACAAGCAGGGACAGACAGAGACGAAGACAGACAGAAAGACAGTGCACTGACCTGATGAAATGTAGTGCCGTGCGGGCAGGCAGCTGAATAGACAGTCCGACCGACAGACAGAACCAGGCAGATACAGAGACAAACAGACATACAAACAGATAGACAGCTAGACAGATTGACAGACAAGACAGTGCACTGACCTGGTGAACATGTAGACACTAGTGCCGCGCGGGCGGACAGCTGAATAGACAGACCGACAGACAGACAGAAACAGGAAGATACAAACAGACATACATAAAAACAGATAGACAGCTAGAAAGATTGACAGACAAGACAGTGCACTGACCTGGTGAACATGTAGTGACGTGCGGGCGGACAGCTAAATAGACAGACCGACAGACAGAGAAAAACAGGCAGAAAAAGATAGACACAGACAAACAGATAGACTGACTGACAGACAGACAGACAGACAGACCGACAGGCTGACAGAGAGAAACAGACAGACACAGACATGCAAACACAAACAGATAGACTGACAGACAGACAGATTGATTGACAGACAAACAGACAGACAGAAACAAACAGACAAACACCCACACAAACATCCACACAAACAGGCAGCCAGACAAACGGCCAGACAGACAAACGGCCAGACAGACAAGCGGGCACCGACCTGGTGAACATGTAGATGCCTGTGCCCGGGATGTCCTGCTTGACGGTCTCCCAGCTGCTGCGGATTACCTCGATCTCCTCGGCACTGACGAAGTCGCCCAGCTCCTTGTCCTTCTCCACCTCCTCCTTGGTGCCCGCCTTGGAGTTCTGGCACCCCATGATGACCCGACTCACGTGCAGCAACAGCTGGCTACAGACCACGGTGGTCGCGATCCTCACAGGCTGCAGGTGCTCACTGCCTGGTTGATTTCTTGGAAACCCAGGTGGAGCGAAATCGTGTCACCTCAGATGCTCGCCGTGTGATCGTTTCTTTGAAACACACGTGAAGTGAAACTGTGTCACCTTACAAAGTCCTCCCCTCTTGGTGAATGCTGCAGTTATCAAGGTAAGACCCCAGGGGTTTGTTAGTGTTTTATTTTACTATGTCTGGGGTGAGGTACGTTTTGGTCAATCCCACACTGAGCTCGTTTGGAAGACGCTGATGCTTGCGTTGTTTTTGCTTGATATTTTTGTCACGGTGAAATATTGGCAGCCAGTGGCCAGACAGGAGCTGAATGATGCGTTAGTTAAAACTCTACACTGCACATTGGCGTTAAGAGGTATGAAGAGAATCAATCCCCGGACATTTTCAGCATTGTTGACTGTTTAAGACTGACACGAACAATCTCGAGGGTTCACTATATCATACAGGGCTGAGCAGTTTAGTCAAGGTTCCCGTTTCTACTGCACAGGTAAAGAACAGAGTGATTGTGAGTGTGAATTCTTGACACCAGTGTAGACACTCGTCACTAAGAAACCGAACAATGAGCAACACAGAGCAACACTGTCCTGATTCGACACCGGAACTGGGTGCAGAAACAGGTAACCAATGAAATAATCCGTAAGACAAGACGTGGAAAACCAAACCAACACGACTGGACAAGATCAAATCATCAGAGTAACAATGGCTGTCAATGGCTGGAGTTCACTGGCTCGTCACTGACGACGGTTTTCGTTGGTTTCTTGAACATGTATCATCAATGACAAAGACTATGATTGGTCACTGTTCGCTTCACCATCCCAAGATAAGCGCTCATTGGTCACTGGTCATCTGACTGTTGCTGAGTTTTGTTTTAGGCTGACTGTTGGTTGCCTTGTCACACCCGATTCTGGCCGCTTTCTTTGTCTTCAGATGGGGGTCAGCAGCGATGTGTTCCCTGAACATCAAACAGACTTCTGTGTGATTAAAGGTAGCTTGGTCTGATGGTTTCAATATTCATCAATAATTTCGTTTACAGATAAATCAAAACCGATGTATCATCAACTTAAAAACCAGTCAAATAAGCATTCAACGTTTGTGCGTTTACTTATCTTTTTTCATTAAGAGGAACATTTAAGTCATATCAGCAGCTATGAAGTCTTTTCCACGAAAACAACTTTTGACCAACATTTTTAGAATCATTAAACGCAAAGACAGAAGAAAAAAAAACAACCTCAAAGCACTTTACGGCAATACATAGATCACTCGAAAGCGAAATTATAAGAAAACAACAAATAACTGGATTCCAAACTTACAGAGCACGTGAACAATTTGAGAAGACTGACTGTGCGAAGCCGGAACACAAATTCATGAAAACAATGAAAATAAACGTAAAAGAAAAAGCTACCATCGAAACATACGCCTCAGACTCAAGCCAGCGACAAAGCAGTTCCTCCAATCGCCGTACTCAAGCAGAATCACCTTCCGGACATTAACACACACACACACACACACACACATCCCTCGAAAGGAACATTCTGAAAAATACCTATATGATCGTGAAGTCAAACAGATGCCAGGGTTCGTTTGTTTGCTTGTGGAGACGTTCCCAAACAGACAAGACGACCCAGACTGTTTGTTTGTCTATTTACCTGGCTCTAAATCTGTCCGAAGACCCACTGCAACGGTATCTGGCCTGGGCCGACAACTTCAAAAACAAGCGATGTGAGGATAAGAGGTGCCAGCTTGGGGTGCCAGGACACGTTGAACCACAACAATCACCTGTGGTTCTATCTCCTCCCCATCCGACATGGACAAATACACCCACCCTGATATTTCTGGACCTCAGTAACGGTGGTCGCTGAATCAGCTGACAAATGAAAAAAAAAGAAAACTAGAGGTATTCCTGAACCGAATCTGTCAAGGCATAATCACGGATATCAAGATGTTTTAAGAGTACTGGTAAGGGCATAGCCATTCGTCAGATCGTAAAACGATTACTGTTTTTTGTTGTTGTTTTTCAGTCTGTGCAATCGACGTAGATCTTGTTGTTTGGGTACAGCTTCGTTTATACTTTAGCCTGCACTTAGCTTACGAGCAAGCAATCTTGAAAGAAAACAGGTCTGATAAACTTCCATCAATATTTTCTCCTGCTTCACACAGAGCAGTATCAGAGCTGAACTTTGGCCACTGACAATAAGAGGAACAGAACATCGATCAACCCCCCTTCCCCATCCCCTCACACCCATCTCCCCTCCCCAGAAAACAAAACCAATAGTACCACCTCATCAGAACAAACTGTAACACACACACACACACACACACACACACACACACACACACACAAACATCGCCGATGACAACAGTACGTGCTTCAAACCAAACAACCGACGGGCGCAATATGCGAGTGGTTAAAGCGTTGGACTTTCAATCTGAGGATCCCGGGTTGGAATCTCGGTGACGGCGCCTGGTGGGTAAAGGGTGGAGATTTTTCCGATCTCCCAGGTCAACATATGTACAGACCTGCTAGTGCCTGAACCCCCTTCGTGTGTATACGCAAGCATAAAATCAAATACGCACGCTAAAGATCCTGTAATCCATGTCAGCGTTCGGTGGGTTATGGAAGCAAGAACATGCCCAGCATGCACACTCCCGAAAGCGGAGTATGGCTGCCTACATGGCGGGGTAAAAACGGTCATACACATAAAAGCCCACTCACGTACAAACGAGTGAACGTGGGAGTTGAATCCCACGAACGCCGAATAAGAAGAAGAAACCAAACAACCAGCCTGCACACGCACACAAAAACCGAATAACATGTGCACGCAACTGGCCAGCAAAACACTGGTGCAGACACAACCCACCACAGCCACTGACCCAGAAACAAGGCGCGGTAACTGGCAAAACAGCGGAAGGAAGGAAGAGTTACTCGCCTTAACTCAGGCACAGGAAATACAAGCAACCGAAGGAAGATGACCCCTGCTGGCTTTGTTTCCGGAAACAACTGTTCTGCCAGGCTTGTTCACTCACACGCTGCAGTGACTGTGGCTGCTGGAGCGAAGCCTGACGCGCTCGGCGGACTACAGAGCGTGCAGCCGCGTGGAGCGAGATGTGTCTGGATGGGGTCTGCTGAATGCAGGGAGCAGTGCTGATGCAGCCAGCCAGCTGGACCCGTCTCGGCCGTCACGTGCAGACAGGTGGGGATGCGGGGGGTCAACGTGTCACGCTCCGTCACACCTCAGGTCACCACTCACTCACCGACCATGGTCACTCTGGAACACACACACACGCGCGCGCGCGCGCACGAACACACACACGCACGCACGCACACACATACGCACGCACACACACACACACACGCACGCGCGCACATACGCAAGCACGCACACACACACACACACACACACACACACACACACACACACACACCGCATCGGTTGTTGAAATAAAACATTTTATTCCCCATCAAAACAATATGTCAATCTATTTCTATTCTTCAAAAAGCTGTCCTCTGGTTTTCGCCAAGTATATAGAATGAATCTACCAAAGAAACAGTGCACTCGGTGTTATGGCTTATGTTAAAAAGTAGGATTAAAAAATACCAAGAAAACAAAACGAATCAAAAATAAGATAAAAACCAACAGGAATGATTGACCATGCACTGAAAACGAACCCAAGAAGGGGGAAAACTAAAAAGAAGAAAACACAGGAGAACGAAAAGAAAATGAAACTGGACGAGATCGTTAAGGCGAGAAAGGGCCGTATTCAGAGGAAGAACAAAATAAGAGGCTGATGAAGGACGGAATCAAAAAGACGAACAGAAGACGGAGGGGGTAGGGGGGGAGGGGGCGCGGTGGGGGGGGGGGGGGGGGGTAATGGGGGGATGCTCTCTCTCTCTCTCTTCTCTCTCTCTCTCTCTCTCTCTCTCTCTCTCACACACACACACACACACACACACACACACACACACACACAAAGAGGAGAGAGCTACCAATCTTCAGTGAAGGACAATTCCACTCTATTCGTTTTCTTCATTTATCTGTATGTCCCTTGATAAATTATGTTGTTCGTCCTGCTTCAACGTTTGGATCGTATGTCCAACACGTGCACACTTATGCATTCTGGTCGGTGTCCTTACAACAACAAAAATCCTGGGTTCTGAGTTGGTTTGTTTTGTTGTTGTTGTTGTTGTTGTTTTTTTTGGGGGGGGTTCTGAGTTCTAATCCTTCTCCCCCTCTCTCTCTCTTTCTCTCTCTCTCTCTCCCTTGTCCCTGTCTGTCTCTATCTTTGTCGCTCTCTTTCTCTCTCTCTCTCTTGTCCCTGTCTGTCTCTATCTTTGTCGCTCTCTTTCTCTCTCTCTCTCTTGTCCCTGTCTGTCTCTATCTTTGTCGCTCTCTTTCTCTCTCTCTCTCTCCCTTGTCCCTGTCTCTCTGTCTCTATCTTTGTCGATCTCTTTCTCTCTCTCTCTCTTGTCCCTGTCTGTCTCTATCTTTGTCGATCTCTCTCTCTCTCTCTCTTGTCCCTGTCTCTGTCTCTATCTTTGTCGATCTCTTTCTCTCTCTCTCCCTTGTCCCTGTCTCTCTGTCTCTATCTTTGTCGATCTCTTCTCTCTCTCTCTCTCTCTTGTCCCTGTCTGTCTCTGTCTCTATCTTTGTCGATCTCTCTCTCTCTCTCTCTCTCTCTCTCTCTTGTCCCTGTCTCTGTCTCTATCTTTGTCGATCTCTCTCTCTCTCTCTCTCTCTCTCTCTCTCTCTCTCTCTCTCTCTCTCTCTCATGCTTTGAATATATCGTGTCCAGTGTCCATGGCTGCTTCCACGGAATGCAACCGTAATGGTGTGGAAATGCGACACTGTTTTTTTGTGTGTTTTTTTACAGTTTCTCTTTTTGTTTTCCTTTCCTTGGTTTCTTTCTTTTCTGAACGGTTTTCTTTCTTCGTCGTTGCTGTCAGTTCCTTCCTCCTGTCTGCATCCTTTCTCCTTTCTTCAATCGTGTGTCTTTCTTTCATTCTATTTTTCTCTGTGACCTGACTGTTTCTCTGCATTGTTTGTTCTGTTCCTCCTGTGTTGTACCGTCTTTCTTTTTCTTCTTATTTCCCTACATTCTGTCTTTCGTTCGTTGATCACCTATTTCCTCCCTTTTTGCTCTTTTTTTGTGTCTTTCTTTCTTTCTTTCTTTCATTCCTCTTTCCTGGCCTCATTTCCATTCTTCCTTTGTCATTTCTTCTGTCTTTCCCTCGTTTCTGCCTTTGAACGTCGGCTAAGGGAGACATTCGGCAGCATCTGGGGATACTGGGCACGACTTTCAGGACAACACTGCCCACCCTCACATGGGGCAAGGGGAGGGGGGGTTCTAGGAAACGTACCCCAATCATTGCTTGCCCTACATCCTCCGGTCAGCTAACCACAGGTGATGGGTCAACCTTCTGGCGGTCGAACAACAGCAGCAAAGAACTATCACAAGAGGATTCTTGTTGGAGCTTGGGAAAAACAACGTACTCTGGTGGACAGGGATAACACTGCAAAGGCCAGAGAGAAGAAGAGGCTCAGGCTTCTTGGCTGATCCTCATGTTTTCCCTTTTTCCTTATTGAACGTTGTGTTTTGCCTTGCATCTTTGAAATCAAAAATCTTTAAACTCAAGAAGAGACCTAGTCGTGAGAGAGACCGACAGACAAACCCACTGAGGAAAAAGCGAGAGAAAGTGAGAGAGAGAGAGGGGGGGGGGGAGCCGACATAGAATAAGAGAGATAAATAGCGAGAGAGACAGACAGACAGACACAGAGACAGAGAGAAAAGGGGGAGAGGGGGAGAGAGACAGAGAGAGAAAAAGAGCGTGCGATAAAGCTAGTGAGAGAGACAGGCACAGATGGTGGCAAAAGAGAATGTGCGAGAAAGAGTGAGAAAGAGAGTCAACAGAGAGCGACAAAGAAAGAGAGAAACAGACAAAGAGGGGAACGCCATTGGGAGTTCAGAGCAAGAACAGCAGGAAGGCGAGGATATCAGGTGTGCCCTTTAACTAACCAGCTGGGATCGTCGTTCTTGGGATACATTTCATCTGAGGGACCCAGCTCCTGACAGCAGAGAAAGACACACAGGGACAGAGAAAAATAGAGATAAAAAGGGAGAAAGAAGGAAAGAGAGAGAGAGAGAGCGAGTAAGAGAGAGAGAGAGCGAGTGAGAGAGAGAGATGGACAGAGAGAGAGAGAGAGAGATGGACACGGAGAGAGAGAGAGAGAGACGCTGAGAGAAAAGGCAGACAGAAAGAAATAGAAAGAAAAATGAAGCTGACACTGAGACAAAGAGACTGAACAACACACACACACACACACACACACACACACACACACACACACACACAAAGAGAATGAAAGAGACAGAGATACACACAATGAGATAAAGATAGAGGTAAGGACAGACACACGAGCAGACATACAGTCACAGAAAAAGAGACAGACAGCGACAAAGGGAAGGGCAGATCGGCAGACAAACAAACAGACAGACAGACAGAGGAACAGTCAGGCAGAAAGAAAGAAAGAAGGAAAGAAAGAAACAACGAATGAAGGGGAAGAGGGAAGTGAAGGGTGGAAAGACAACAGACAGGGAGAGGAACGTGCTCCAAGAACTACATTTCGTGTTGAAATCTTCCCTCGGCTCTTTTTCCTTTCTTTCTTTCTTTCTTTCTTTTACATTAACCTGTCTTTATATTTGTCTATTTTCATCGTTTATTTCTTTTTTTCTGGCTTTCTTCCCTGTATTCAGTTTTTCTTGTCTTTTTTGCTGACGTATTTCGTGTCTTTGTGTCGTATATTATGCATTTTTTGTGTTAGCTTCTCCATGTTGATAACATTGCATCCATTTATTTATCTATGTATCTATCTGTCTATCTCTTTATTCATTCGTTTATTTATTTATTTATTTATTTATCTGTTTGTTTGGGTTTTTGTAACGCCAGCAGATGATGTTCTGTCATTTCAGACATGATTATTTGTACATAAATTTTTATTCGCTTTCTGTCAATATGAGCATTTGTCAATTCATTTTGTATATGTTTATTTTTGTCTGAATATTTCGAGTAATTAACATGCAGATCACTGCACACAAGCTGACTGTTGGATTCCACGCTTTTGCACGTGTGATTGGCATTGGAGGGCCTTTCCTCTCTCTTTCTATGTCTGTCTTTCTGTCTCTCTCTGTCTCTGTCTCTCTCTGTCTCTCTTACTCTCTCTCTCTCTTTCTCTCTCTCACACACACACACACACACACACACACACACACACACACACACCAGTTGTGTGTTTACGTGTGGGTAAAGAGGCATGCATGGTGGGAGAGAAAAACAACCAAAGAAGAAAAGAGACACATTAAGCTATAAACACAAGTGACACGTTTCTGACACTTTGACACTTTAATGTCATTGGCCATGAGGTCCGAATGACATGGCTAAATGAGTTGACATAACATTACACTAAATAAATGAATGCAGTGGGAACAAATATTAAAACAAAACCCCCCAAAAAAGAAAGATCTTTTACATGAAAAAGTTAGCATCTGACAGGCTACCGAACACGCTAAAATGACCAAGTTCACATACATCCTTCGATGAAACAAATTCCAACAGGCCTTTACAGTGGAAAAAAAAACATCAGATTTCTCTGAACATTCAGCTCCTAACTGTGAGTACTGTTTTTATTCCCGACATTCAAACTTCTGAAATAAGATTTCCTATCAGATTAATCAAGTCATGATCCTCTGCATCAGATTATCAAGACTAAAAAGATTCTTGAATACACCAAGTTTGAGATATTCTTGACGACATCAAGTTAAAGAGATTCTTGATAATATCAAGCTACAGATAATCTGAAAGACGTCAAGCTCAAGAGATTCTTGATGATATCAATCTAAAGAGATATTTGATGATATCAAGCTAAAGAAATTCTTTCTTTTTGACTTGGAAGAAAGGAATATAAAGAAATGAAATAGAATGAAAAGGGCAGACACAACCAGAAAATTGAAGTAATTAAATGTTCAATCACAATTAACACTAAAGGAGGTCGTAGGATTTATAAGAAAAAAAGATTACAAAATGAAATCTGGTTCGAAAGAGCGAGAGAGAGAAAAACATGACATTGTTTTTCGCTTGAGTTGCCGGCCGGAATCGTTAGCTCACAATAATTAGAGAATCGCGTGCTGATGTTTAGGTGAACTACTGTGCTGCTTCTCTTGATTGGTGGGTCGTTGATCAGCACTGACAGGTTGGTTGCTTGGGGGGTTGGAGGTGAGGAGTCGGTTGGTTAGCTGGTTATTTCACTGATGTACTCTCTCTGTCTCTGTCTCGCTCGCTCTCTCGCTCTCCAGTTTAACGTCGTTTCACTGTTAAATGATATTTGTGTGTGTGTGTGTGTGTGTGTGTGTGTGCGTGTGCGCGTGTGTCTGTCTGTCTGTGTGAAGGTCTATGGCTGTGTGTGTATGTGTGTGTTTGAGTGTGTTCGTTCGTTCTTTTGTTTAACATCTCTCCACAGCTGTGATTCTAAAGAAAAATCCACTCACACCTTCCCCACTCCATTCTTGCTTCATCGAATCATTCCTTTCCCCCTTCCTCTGCCCCTCAATCTGTATAAAAAGAATGTGTGTGTGTGTGTGTGTGTGTGTGTGTGTGTGTGTGTGTGTGTGTGAAAGAGAGAGAGAGAGACAGAGTATTAGTGGGGGGGGGGGGGGGGAGTGGCGATGGATATACTGAACAGTGCAGCACTGCTTAACACACGGGCAGTGGACACTTGCAACCTTGTGGAAGTGTTGGTCAGATGACTGCTGCCAGTGAACAGAAAGCAGTGTGGGCAGTCCCTCACAGACCGATGTGAGGGACTCCGCCATCTCTGTGACCACCCCTATCTACACAGCAACGCTCGGGCAACCCGGCCGGGGAAGGAAGCTGCCTGCCCATCACTTCTTGATGCCGCCCACCTGGATGTCGGAAGAGGAGTGAGGGGATGGGGCGGAGGATCATGATGGTGGTGGTGGTGGTGGTGGTGGCAAAAGCAGCACTAGTGGCAGTTTGTGTGTGTGTGTGTGTGTGTGTGTGTGTGTGTGTGTGTGTGTGTGTGTGTTTATAACGATGGCCAAGGGAGAAGATAAAGAAAGAAAGAAAGAAAGAAAGATAGAAACACACACACACACACACACACACACACACACACACACACAAACACACACACAGAGTTTTTCACCAGTCTCTGAAAGGATGCAGTGTAAAGCTACATTTGACATAGATTATACAGATTTACCCAAGAACCGGCTACCATTTCAGTTAAAAACTGAAGTACTCTCCCATATAGAAAGTCAATATTCAAATTATCTATAAAAAAAATATGCATAGATCTGCTCTAGAAAATGGTAATTTTGGCTTTTGTAATTCCCTCATTTAGAATAGAAAATTTATATCAGTAGACAATATTCAATTTCCACAGCTGAACTTATACCCATACATATGGCCTTACATTATAAAAAATTATTTCAGACATTCTGAAAACTGTATGTGAGGTTTTATTATGTGTAAACTCGAAGTCAGTATTACAAGCTATAGAATCTCCAAATTCAAAGAAGCAAACTGAGGTGACAATGGAAATAAAACATATTATTCATCAGTTGACAAACCAGGGCATTAATATAACTTTCTGCTGGGTACCTTCACACTGTGGAATATCTTCAAATGAGTGGGTAGACCAAGCAGCTAGAAGAGCCGCACGTAATTTCGAAGGCGCAATACAACTTGACATCCAGTTTGATCTACATGAATGCTTTAGTAGCATAGACAATTTATCTAGAAATCGATTTGGAAATTTCCTTATAAATTCAAATAATCAATATTACCAATATTGTATAAACACAGAGAATGTGGCTGATCCTAAATATTTTCTAAATTTGACACCAACAGCACATTCAAGACAAGTTACAAGTCTTATGTATAGAATTCGTTTAAATGCCTTTTGTACAAATGTTTCTAATGTTATAGTGTGCCAGCAGTGTCACCCCCCACCCCACCACCACCACCACCACCCACACTCTGTGTCCCCCTTCCCTCCCCATCCCTTCACCCCCTCATCCTCCTCCCCTCCCCCCTCCACACACACACACACCTTATCTCCCTTCCCGATCCGTCCAAAGTCCAGTCTTTGAGGTCGCGCCGACACCGCGCCACCCTCCCTCCTTCCACCCCCCCCCCCCCTCCTCACCCCTACTCCCTAGTCCCCCGCCTTTTGGTCAGTGACGCCGCGTCACCAGTCCCAGCTGTTGAAGCACGTGCGGTATGTGATGACTGCCACAATCCCCATGCTGACTAGATGTCGGCGCGTTTGAAACATGCTAATGTCGGCATGTAGGAACATCCCAGTAAGGCAGTCTGTCTTTCAAGTTGTTCCCCCCTCCCTCCTTCCCTCTCCCTTCTCTTTGTGACGTAAACGGGTGAACTTGTCACAGAAGGTGTGTAGAAACAAGTGGGCTGAATTGTAGCAAATCAGATCAGTCTGTTGAATTGGATGAATCGAGATTAAGCAGTGAATCTGTCAGTCATTCACGTAGCATCATTAGGACAAACAAAAGATTGGTTATTTCAATTCAACTAGCTGGGGGAGTGAGTGCTGTAGCTTGCATTAGTATGCACAGTATGTTGTGGGAAGTGATAAAACCAGTCAGCACAGCCAGTTCTTAGCGGTCTCCCAGAAAAAAACTGACTGACACGGGGTGACTGACTGATCAGTGATGTGAGGAGCAAGGAAATCCCTGTTGGGCTGTGAGTACATGACTTGTAATACTTTTATGTTATGTTGATAACTTAGTTGTGTTGGAAAACTATGTTTTATGTCAGTGAACAGCCTGAAGTTGATCTTATGGCTTGTGGAAAGAAAAGGGGTTAATGTGTGGAGGGAAGTACTGGCCTATATCTTTTGAGTCCCCCCCCCCCCACCCCACGCCCCCCTCTTCTATTTTGTTACAGATATCTTGTTCTGTATTTTAGTTTTGATGTATTACTTACTTGTTTTGTTTTTAGTAGGTGATGTTGGTTCAGTGTGAACTGAACAGATCTATAGGCTAACACATAGTCAGTGTGTGTTGATGGTTTTTCATGTGTGTGTGTGTGTGCACATGGGGGTAACAGCAAGCGTTGTGGAACATGTTTGATTGGTTGGTAGTTGTGGTAACATGTGTAGGAGTTGTGATATGTGTCAGTGGTTTGCTTTGTTCGGATAAAAAGTGGGAAACTTCATTGTAATGTGCTGGTAAATTATGAGAGCACTGAGGGTCAGTGCTATGTTGCACATTGCTGTTTACCCGAGATATGTTGGAAGTAATGATTTCCATACATGTACTTGTGTCAGTAGGACACTTTATGAAGGCAAAGAGGAGATTTGTTTGGTCACACACACAATTTTGTTGTATGATGGGTAACATGAGTTGAACACTCTGGGTTGTATTGGTCAGTCATAGGTATGGTGCACAGTATGGTATGTCACTGTTGGTGGCAGGTAAGCTTGATGAAGCTTGTATTACCTCACATAGATTTATGTGTGAGAGGGGTGCATACTGGTGGACATGTGAGTGATGAAAGGTGCTGAGAAGGTATAGGCCTTTCATGTCAGCGATTTCCAGGTATTTTGAGAGTTTCTGACCTGGGTTTTGGTTTTGTGTTCCAGGTGTGCTGCTTGTAGATGCTGCTTGTAGATACTGTTTGTAGGTGCTGCTTTAGATGTAGGGTAAACTTTTTACTGTGTGCTGCTTGTAGGAAGTACTTGAAGTAGGCAGTGTGTGCTTCCTTAGCGTGTGTTGCTTTTGCTAAGTAGGGTGAACTGCTTAGTGTGTGTGCTGTATTGTAAAGTAAACACTCTATAAAAACCACTCCATGTGGCCCTGCTATTGGTGTGAGGAGAGCAAGTGAGTGTGTGCATCATCAGTCAATCCTATATCCCCCTGTCTGCTCCCCTCTCTCTTAGACCGAACCACACTTTCGAACCGTTTTTACAACTTGGCGTCGCTGACAGGATAGGCATGTAGAGTGTTTTACTGTAGGCAGGTTAAGTGTTTGGTATGACTGAAGCAGCACACAGCCAGGTAAAACAGCCCAGAGATGACAACCCCGACTACAATGGCGCAGGAATCTCCCATGGGGTGGTATGTAGCACCCACACTGCCGGTATTCACTGGTAAGCCTGGCGAGATGTCGGCTGAGGACTTCCTCGTGGAGGCGAAGAGAGTCCTGGCTGCGTACCCCATGGGAGACGAGATGGCTGCTTTCTTCGTTTACAGCCATCTGCAGGGAACCGCACACAGGGAGCTGATGCTGCGGGACCTGGAGGAGACCAACACCCCAGAGAAGGTGATCAACATTCTGCCGGGGGTGTTAGGTGACGGGCGGCGTGTCACCACACTGCTGTCCACATTTTTCAGCAGGGAGCAGTTTCCGGAGTCCATCTTGGACTATTCTCATGCTCTGTGGAGTCTTGTGAGGACCATCCGGATGAAGAGCACTGGGGCCCTCACCACTGAGATGCTGAGGGACCACTTCATTGATGGCCTCTGGAACCTCCTGCTGAAAAGGGAGCTGCGCCACGTAGTGAGGCAGGAGCCTCAGACCACCTTCATCCAGGCCAGGGATGAAGTCCTGAGGATGTGGCGAGAGCTGGAAGAGGACCAACAACAGCAACAGGCCAGGGAAGAGACAGCTCAATTGGGTGACAAACTGTTACTGTTAGAAGAGAGTGTTAGGTCCATGCAGGGGTTAATGTCAGATTTAGTCAGTCAGAGAGGTGGGGCTGTGGTAGAGAACAGGGCTTTGGGCAAAAGGAAGAGAAGGAACAGACGTAGGAAAGGTCAGTCAGCGGTGGGAAATGGGATTTCGCCAAAGGTGGGTAAGGTTCTCCCCAAGGAAAAGCACCAAGATTCCCACAATGAGAACCAAAGAGACTTGCCCAATAGTCTCAGGAGGCAGGATCGGAGTCCGAAAGAAGAAATTTCAGTCAGGACAGAAAGCGAATATGATGAAGAAGATCCTTGCCAAGGTGAATGGATGTTGCTGCCAGTTCCACCTGATCCAGGAATTCCTGGTACTTGTGCCACGCGAGAAGGCACAGGTGATGGAGACTGCCAGGATGCAGTCGAGTTTCCCAGAGGGTCACACCAGCCAGTGTTCTCTAGGTTGTGTGAGACTGGCACCAGGTCTCATCCGAAGCCTGGGGTGCACGGGACATGTGCAGGTGTGCAAGCAGTGTCACCCCCCCCCCAAACCACCACCACCACCCACACTCTTTCCCCATTCCCTCCCCATCCCTTCGCCCCCCTCCCCCCCCCCTCCACCTTCTTATCTCCCTTCCCGCTCCGTCCAAAGTCCAGTCTTTGAGGTCGCGCAGACACCGTGCCACCCTCCTTCCTTCCACCCCCCTCCTCACCCCTACTACCTAGTCCGCCGCCTTTGGTCAGTGACGCCGCGTCACCAGTCCCAGTAAGGTAAACGCTATAAAAATTAAAAAAAACCCACTCCATGTGGCCCTGCTATTGGTGTGAGGAGAGCAAGTGAGTGTGTGCATCATCAGTCGATCCTATATCCCCCTCTCTGCTCCCCTGTCTCTTAGACCGAATCACACTTTCGAACAGTTTTTACACTAAAAATATATAAAGTATGTGCGGTAAGCAAATAACTGTAAGCCATCTACTCGTTCATTGTCCAAGCATAAGACAGTTGATTCCAAAAGATGTAGTTGATGACTTTTCTATCAATATTCCATTAGTCACTGAAAAGATTTTGAATGATTATTCAATGCTTAGAATGTTTTCGGAAATTTTAAACTCCAGTCCAGTTGGTATCTTCATAAGTTCATTTGATGTATTTTGATTAAAGTCGTTATTTATATTTACATTGTTGTAAGTTAATACTTGTTGTGATGCATACACATATTCTCCTTCCTATACACCTCATGCATTACACACCACAATCTCTTTAAGCTTTCATTTCTTGTCATTTACTTTTCCTCTAATACATAACATTAACACTTTCTTGCACTAATATTCAGACACATTCCCTTTCCTTTATCCTCTACTTCTCTTCTTTCCGTCTTATGACACTTATAGTGAATAGACGTTAAACTGAAGTTCTAACACACACACACACACACACACACACACACACACACACACACACACACACACACACACATAATAAAAAGAAGCAAAATAAGACTAAGAAGGAGAAGAAAAGAAAGTGGAAGCAGAAGAGGATGCCGAGAAGGATAGTCCATTGAAGGCGAAGGAGACGATGTGGTGCGAGCAAAGAAAGAGAGAAAGAAAGAAAAGAAAGAAAGGCAAAGACAGACAGGACAAAAAAACACCGAACGAGAAAATAAAAAGGAAAAGAAATTACGAAGAATCTACAACAATATATCACCAGAGACATACAGTCTTATATTATTCAAAGTTTGTGATTCTATCCGCAAAGATTAGAGATTCATTCATTCTAGCAAGAATCTCTCTTTTCTTCAGCACTGTTTGAAACAGTGAAACAGGGGTTAGGGGGGGAGAAGCGTAGTAGGAAGGGGAATGATATGACAAGAAAGGAAGAAAAGGAAAGAAAAAGACATAAGGACAGAAGGAAAAATAAGAGAGCAACAGAAAGAGAAATGGGAGCGAGAACGACAGAAATGTCCTTTTTCAGCATATTGAGATAAGCACAATAACAAGAACGCTTGCTTTTCCACCCAGCCCTTGGGTACAAATTCTAGTGAGAAACAAAAGGCGTATGCGTAAGAAGAGAGAGAGGGAGAGGGACAAAGAAAGAGACAGAGACAGACAGATATAACAGAAAGACAGACAGAGAGGGATGACACATTCTTTATTAACGAGAAGAATATGCAAGTAAAGTTCCTGCTTTTCCACCCCTTGCCATAGAGAGGAACTAAAGCGAGCAAGAGACAGACAAACAGGCAGAGACGGAGCCACAGAGACAGGGGGAGACTATGGGAGGAGGATGTCACGAATAAGAATAAATGTCACGAAAAAGATTTCTGTTACATATAAAAATGGAACACATACCCAGGCTCACACCTTCCGCTACCAATTCCGACAAAGGACAATAACAAAATCATTTTTATCTTCCTTTCTTGAACATTTATTCTTCCGGAACCCCTTTCCTACAACAAATATAATCACGAACACATTCTTACTACCGGCCTAACGCTCTCTCATTCAGTTCAATTCCTAACCGACTTCAAAAATTCAACATCACTCTAGATCTAGACATAACAAAAAAGACGAGCTCAAACGAAGAACCAAAACTTACATTTTGAATCCTAAGGAGGGAGCCAGCTAAACAAAATAACACAAGGAGGGTCTGTGGTACTCAACAGTCTGACACTTCAAATTTCAGATACATTCATCCTCCTTTCATCCCACAGCATTCTCTCTACAAATTTCATGCTCGCATCTCTCTCTCAAACAAACAAACAAACAAAAAAATGAAGTCGATTCGTTGACTCCTCATCCCAACTTCCGACTCTCCAGTCCGACCAATCAGAAGGGAGCACACAAAAATCGTGCAATTCGCTCCCTGACAGAGAAGAGAAAGACACAAAGGTCCATGAACAGTTGTGTGAACAAATTCCAACAGGCGGTCCCCCCCCCCCCCCCCTTGCTTTTCTCGACACCCATAAAGTTTAACGACAGGAAACCGACTGCTTTGCAATGTCATTTTTCCACAACAGCACTGGGAGTTTATACCATGGGCACAAGTAATGTAAACACATAAACCACCATTATACAACAAAACAACTGACAGAAATAAAAGACTATAAAAAACAAACAAAAAAAACGAGGATTATAAACGGTGTAACCTTTCAAAGTTTTTCTCTTTTTTTTTCTTTTTTTTATTCTGTCTTGGATGTGACTTTCCATACTGTACCCGTAATACGTGAACGCTCAGACACGCGGATATATACACACCACACTGCCATAACCATTGTTGTTCTTTGTTTTTGTCGTTACGTAGAATGAACAAGGCGGTCGAAGAAAGTTTAGTGTGTGTCTGTTTTTATATACGTATGTGTTGGTGCCAGTGCTGTACTTTCTTCTGTTTTGATGAAAGAGTATGAAAAAAATTCAAGCAAACGTCACTTTGTTTCATGAAGAGGGTGGTGTTTTTTGTGTTTTGTTGTATTTTTTTGTTTGTATATGTTGCTGTTTTTCTTGTTTGTTTTTGTAGTTTTGTAGTTAGATATCATATTTCAAAACTGTGCTTGCAAAGACACTTAAGCATCGTAACAATTTGGTTGAGAGAGTCAAGGTTCAAAGATCAACAAATGTTAATATTTGAGCCTCCAGCCTGAAAACTAAGTGCATGTTATGACGTG
Organism: Babylonia areolata; assembly: GCF_041734735.1. Taxonomy (NCBI): domain Eukaryota; kingdom Metazoa; phylum Mollusca; class Gastropoda; order Neogastropoda; family Buccinidae; genus Babylonia; species Babylonia areolata. Next base: position 39,077,214 of record NC_134879.1, read on the forward strand.
GCCTGTAAAGAAAATAACAGAAAATCATAAACTGTCAGAGAGAGAGGGGGAGAGAGAGGGAGAGGGGGAGAGAGAGAGGGAGACAGAGACAGAGACAGACAAACAAAGAGAAAGAGTAAAAGACAGAAAGAAAGTACGCCACAATACAAAGATGGTTTTCGGAAAGATACATGCAAAGATGGTTGGTTGTATGACAGATGAAGAAACCTACAGACAGACTGACAAACAGACAGACAGACAGGCAGGCAGGAGGTAGCAAGAAAGAAAGACAAAAACACAGTGCCAATAAAAAGTTTCACAAGAAAAAGAGAGAGCGGTGTTGGGATTTACCAACAGGTTTGTTTGTTCTTTACCTGCCGACGGGGGCAGGAAGAGTTACGGTGCAGTAAAAACAGGCAGGTCGATACAAACTGCCACCGTTAATCACTGCCGTAACCTTTCGGAAGTACCTCAGGTGGTACACGGTGACTGAGATACTCTTTCAGTCAACACGATAATGAAGTTCCTTTTTGAATCTCACCGTTGCCATGTTGGGACAAACAACGGTACCGTCTTGCCCTTTTTGCTGTCTCGCTTTTGTTGCCTTTGTCTCCCCATCATTCGTGCTGTACGTCCAGGTAACGTTACTCATTTGCTGACTTCATAGTACCAACACAACCACACCCAGATTCGTTATGTACCAACCCCAGAGCCGAGGATGCACAAGGCACCGATAATGTCAGGTTGCCGTGCGCCCCCCCCCCCCCCACCCCCCAACCCCCACCCCCCTCTCCTCCCAACAAAGGAGATCCTGCACTACTGCCGAGTTACTCCAGTTGTGGTGCTTCTTAAGATTTTTCAGTGCAACACCAGTTAATATAACCAAACAAAACAAATTACCACAACCCTTCCGCTCCTTCTCGTTCAACAGTCGCAAAATGTTCTTCTTATTATTACTCTTCTCCCTCAGCTGTCAAGAGTCACTGGGACGCCGCACAGAAGCACTGTTCACTAGATTCCTCCAGGTCTGTCGGTTGTGTGTCAAAGCCTGGGTTTCTGCATATGGTTTCCCTGTCCATTCTGCAATGTCAGTCCATCGTTTTTTTCTGTTTTCGCCTCCGCCTCCCTCTTCAACAGTTCCTTGGAGAATTGTTCTAGCCAGGCCACTAGATCTTGTTAAATGGATATACCGATTGCTAAGCCACCATCCCACAACCCTTTCCATCCGACACCTCATCTCCCCACTAACGGTAATAACGGATCAATCGCGGAGCCAGAGAGAGTGTCCCATGGGGAGTGGAGACTGTCACCATGTCCCTACAGACAGACTGTCTCAATCTCCCAGCCCAACTCCCCACAGTCATGGAAGTCAGCGATGAGCGGAGGGAGGGAGGGTAAAATGTGAAATCACCAGACAGGAAAGTCCTCAAAAATCTGGGACAAGTCTTGTTCGATCATGTTTGATGACATGAGGACGATGAGGATGACACTTTGGGATCAATTTAGTCTGAGTGTGACGGGGCTGTATTTCTCATCCGCGCCCTTTTGTAATGTATCCCGGTGTCAGCCAGTCCCCAGAGATACAATCACCCACAGAAATCTGAAATTGGAGCAACAGTCAAAGACGCTCCCCGTAAAGTGGATGACAACTGTAAAGTCCAGTCTTCCCGTTTTGATCCCCCAGCACTCCCAACTCAGGCTCAGTGACCCAACTGTTGTGAAGCTGTTCTTGCTTCTGATGGGATTCAAACCCAGTCATCAGTCTCTGACACCATCAGCCATTCAGATGAGTCAATAAACCGAGATCCCGTGTGCAGTATGCACTTAGCGCACGTTAAAGAGTCCACGGTGACAAAAGGGTTGTCCCTGACAAAATTCTGCAAAAACATCCTCTCTAATATTCGTGTGTGTGCGTGCACGTGATTGAAGCCTGAATGAATGTCAGAGGAAAAGAATGAAGAGCGCCTAAAAGCAGCTGTCAGTCGGCTCTACCCAGGTGGGCAACCCGTCGTGCAAACGTTGGTAAAGCGCTTGGAGTTTGTTCTCTGACCGAAGATAGGCAGCTATGAAAATACTACCAGTACTAAACAAATAATCCACTGGGCCATTCCGTTGCGGTTTTTCCCTTGCAGATGCAGTCTCTTTGACAGAGATGATGGTCTTTGTACGGTTTGTGGCAGGAAAGTAATTTGAGGAACAGACAGAAATGGATGGTTGTGAGGTAGTTAGAGATGTTTGACAGGATGGCGGTGAAAAAAGAGTAATAGTATGTCTGTTAAGCAGTTCGAGCTTCAGACTTTATCTTCCCTTGGCTGACCTACATATGTACAGGGAATTTATGACCAGAGGGCTCAGCCCTGACAGCAGCGTTCATTGATCGGGGGATGGGCAATGGTCCGTCTGGAAAACAGCATGCAATATTCAGCCACAACGGACAGCCTGAAACCAGCACTGGCAGCCGTGTCCCCACAACTGAGATGGGGATTCGGGCGTTGGTCTCTGCCACCATGACAGGGGGGTGGGGATGGGGGTGGGGGTCGTGTGGCACTGGCTGCACGTAGATCACGTGTTTCCGCTGCTGATTGCTCTGCACTGGTTCTCGGTGTCGGGTAGGATAGAATTCAACATTTTGCTCTCTTTGTAACAAGGTCATATCGAAGCTGCTCCTCTTTACTGGTCAGGGCCGGTTTAAATCAGGCGATGGGAAACCATTCGCAAAGACCCAGGCTTTGACACTCAAGCCGCAGACGTGAAAGGCTCTGGGAAACAGTTCTTCTGTACGGCGCCCCAGTAACTTGACAGCGCCTAGTTTGCTTGGTGTTTAGAATGTTCCTAACTGTGTGGAATTTATCGGGGAGTTAGGAACAGTCTTAACGATAATGAAACGATGATGGAACTGGCACTTAATCACACACCACACGCACCGGACACACACACACACACACACACACACACACACACACACACACAGAGATGGATAAATAGACCGAGAGACAGACAGACAGAGACAGAGAGAAAGATAAAGAGAGAGACAGAGCGAGAGAAACAGAGATGCTGAACAGTGGATGAAAAACAAACGACGCAGATTTAACCATTCTTTTGTCATTTTTTTTTTAAATGACTTTGCAAGGACGCTTTATATCCATCTCTCTCTCTCTCTCTCTCTCTCTCTCTCTCTCTTGCACAGCGTCACCAAGGATTCACCTGACTCCTCTCTCACAGACAGCGCCATCTGCCATGTCTGTGTTGGGTCCGGTAGCGTCCCTTGACAAGACACTCGACAGAGCCTCCACAATAAAGGTGACCCTCTTGCTCACTAAGTAAAGGATCGAGATACACCACTCTCCAGTCAAACGGGGTCCCTGTCTTCATGGGGAGAAATCACAATGCAATCATTTCTGTGTGTGTGCGTGCGTGCGTGTGGGTGGACAAGGGGTGTGTGTGTGTGTGTGTGTGTGTGTGTGTGTGTGTGTGTGTGATTTCGGAAAACTGTACCACAAAATTTTAGACAATGTTCCACTATTACATCTTTCAAATCTAATCTTCAAAAATGTTTATTTAAACAGTATTTTTGTGACCGGTTGGACTGGGTCATCTCACCTGTTTCAGGTATAGACCCTTCTCTCCCCAAACCGTTTGTGTGCGTGTGTGTGCGTCGATGTGTGTGGGGGTGTAGTGATGTAAGTGATGTTACACTGTCTTCTAGAAATCGAGTTTGTATCTTGATACTTTTTTTTAATCTTTATTTCGTCCCTTTGTCTTAACCATACCACACGCATAGTTGAATGCGCTGAGGATCGCAGGCTAAGTGCTGAATGTGTGTGTGTGTCTGTGTGTGTGCGCGTGTGTGTGTGCGTGCGTGCGTGCGTGTGTGTGTGTGTGCGTGTGGTGTGTGTGTCTGTCTGTGTGTCTGTGTGTATAAATGCATTCAAGTCGCAGGCTAAGCGCTATATAAATGCACATTTTTTGTCCTTTTCTCTTATCCAAAATGTGTAGTTACATGCGCTTAAAGGCGCTGGCTAAATGCTATATAAATGCAAATCATTGTCATTGTTATGACTGATATCATTATTATTACAATTATGATTAGCACCATACAAATGTTCGTCTTCCACAGTTTTTATCCGCTTTGTTATCTACCCACTCACTGTACTCGGCTGACCCAAACAAACTAGCGACACGCACAGCCATTCAGCGGTATTAGCAAAGCATATCCCCCAATACCCCAACCCCCACTGGCTTCCAAGCCAAAGTCCTCGCCATAGAGATTGGTGCAAGAGGGTTTGTGAGCTCATCTGCCTACAACCTCATGAAACAGCTGTCGATTTATAGCAGAGAGAGGAAACTGGCTCTCAAGGCAATGGCAGAAGCAGCAGAAAAGAGTTCCAGTTGAATCTCGTCGAGGAGGAGGAATGAAAGTAAACTTCATAAGAATGAAATTTTCCCTGCTCAAACTAGGCGTACGATATTGCTCAGTGGTAAAAACGCCAGCCAGAAAAGGTGACTCAGTCCTGAAGTGGCGACCACCCTAGAGGCGCGGGTTCGAACCTGCTGAAGACCAGGAAGCAAAAAAAAAGGCGGCAATACAAGGACATCCAGGAGTCATGACCTGGGTGCGGCCCGGCCCCCTTAGAGTGTAAGGAGTTAAGAGCCGAAACACTTGACTGATGGGGGGCTTCTTCTCTGAAGACCTTGTACTGTCCAGCTCTCCTTAGAGTTTCTTATCACTGCGCCCACTCACTGCACTCTGCTGACCCAAACAAACCAGCGACACGCACAGCCTTACAACGGTATTAGCAAAGCCCATTCCCCTACCCCTACCCCCACCATCTATTCCACCCACCTCCTCTCCCTACACCCTTGAATTTATGGATCCTAATTTTCTCGTCAGTGTCCTAATTCCGTCGCTCATCCCTTTCGTAATTAAATCTGACGAGAACAACAGTGTTGCAACATGCGGGGGTAGCGTTGTCAGATGAGAGATGCGAGATGATGATGGTGGCGGAAAACGACACTGTGTGAACGCAGACTTCAGACTTTTATTATGTCCTCGTAAAGTAAGGATAGTTTCCTTTGAAGCACGTAAAAACCACACACACACACACACACACACAACAAGAATATAAGCACTAAGACGTACCCACACGTGCCCTCTCCCCGTCTTCTCCCTCATGCACAAAAATGTATAAACACACATATAGAGAGTCCCGGAGGGTGTGGGTTCGAATCCCGCTCTCGCCCTTTCTCCTAAGTTTGATTGAAAAATCAAACTGAGCGTCTAGTCTTTCGGATGAGACGATAAACAGAGGTCCCTGTACGGTTTCACACACACACACACACACACACACAAAACACACACACACTCACGCACGCACCCATGCGCACACACACACACACACACGCACACACACACACCTTTCTTTCACTATCTCCCTACCCATCTTCTCTCTCTCTCTCTCTCTCTCTCTCTCTCTCTCTCTCTCTCTCTCTTCACTCTCTCCGCATTTTCTTCTTGACATTCTTCCCCCCTCACTCTCTTCCCATCCCTATCCCTCCCACCTACACATCTACCCACCCCACCCCCTCTCTCTCTCTCTCTGCTGTTTTTGTCACACCTGACGCTCCTTCCACTCCAGTTGTCCCAAATAAGTCCAGTAAAAGAATTATTACTGACCTGCAGCAAAACCACACAACGAAAATCGGTGCACACTTCATTAATTATCCTCACCCTCACCCTCTCTCCCATCTCTGTTCCTCCTTTCTAATTACGTGCCTCGTCTGTTCGATAATTAAGACTCGGTAATTTTTTTAATTTTTTTTTAAAGAAATAAAAAGATTGTTTCGGGACAGACATGTCACTGTGTTCCTCCGAAAGCTCTCAAGGTCTTAATATGTGCAGGTCAGGCATATGCTTTTTCTTCTTCTTCTTCTTTTAGGGGAGTGGGGGGGGGGGTTAAGAGGGGGAAGGAGGGGGTTCTTTTTCATGCAGATGTGGAGTAGCTCAGTCCACACACTTTGATGCCTCTTTGAAAGTGACACTGTGTGTTGAATTAGTTCGATATTTTAGCTCCTTGATACCTTGATGCTGAACAATGTTTCCACATAATGATCGATGTAGAAAGCAACTGTCCGTTGTTCCACAGCTGTTGAGACTGTTGTGGGTTATTTTCTTTCTGTTTCGTATGTAGCAGAGGAGGTGTGTGTGTGTGCGTGTGCGTGCGTGCGTGCGTGTGTGTGTGTGTGTGTGTGTGCGTGCGCGCGTGCGCGCGCGCGTGTGTGTGTGTACGCGCGCGCGCGCGCGTTTGTGTGTGTGTGTGTTTTTTTCTTTCTTTTTTAGTCTTTTTTTTTGTTACTGTCCAGCGTGTCTGTACCGATTTTGCTTTTTTTTCGTGTGTGTGTGTGTGTGTGTGTGTGTGTCTGTGTCTGTGTGTGTGTGTGTCTGTGTGTGTGTGTCTTTTTTTGTCTTTTTTCTTTTCTTTTTTTTTTTTGTTACTGTCTAGCGTGTCCGCAACGATTTTGTTTTTCTCTTTCTTTCGTGTGTGTGTGTGTGTGCGCGCGCGCGCGCGCGTGTGTGTGTGTGTGTGTGTGTGTGCGTGTGTGTTTGCTTGTGTGCGTGTGGGGGCATGGTGTAAAGAAGCTTTCAGCTTATCCAGTTTACCCTTAATAAAGCATATCTGTGTGTGTGTGTGTGTGTGTGTGTGTGTGTCTCCCTCCCTCCCTCCTATTTCTCCTCCCTACTCTCTCCTTTCTACTCTTTCATACCACACACACACACCTCTTTCCTCCCCCACCCCCACCCCCTTTCCCCCAGCAACCCCAATTCCTGACGGAGGCACAGACCAGGGTGTATAAAAAGATGCCAAAGAGAGTTCCCCTCGGCCGCTAATGCAGCTGACGTTTTCACCACCAAGACAGAGCAGGGACCGCCGCCGGTGTTCCCTAACGAAGTTACCCCCTGGCCATTTGGTCCCTGGGGTAAATAATTAAACCTGGTCCGGTAGATCAATCTGAGTTTGCCTCCCCCCCCCCCCCCCTTTCCTCCCCCAGACTTTGCTGCTTGATAGCAGACGCCCACCCCCCACTTTGTACTGACTTTTGGACCGTCCTCTCTGTACTGTCTGTGGGGGGGGGGGCGTTGCGAGGGGAGGGGGGGCGAGAGAGAATGTGTGTGTGTGTGTGTGTGTGGATGTGTTCGTGTGTATATGTGTTCGTGTGTGTGTGTGTGTGTGCGTGTGTGTGTGTGTGAATGTCTGGGGTATGTGTGTGTGTGTGTGTGTGTGTGTGTGTGTGTGTGTGTGTGCGTGCGTGCGTGCGTGCGTGCGTGCGTGCGTGCATGCGTGCGTGTGTCTGTCTGTCTGTGTGTGTGTGTGTGTGTGTGTGTGCGCGTATGTGTGCGTGTGTTTTTGTTTCAGTCTGAAAGAGGTGTCAAAGCGTCCCACATACGCTATCACATCTGCTTTAAAGGTGTGTTTGTGTGCGCACACACACGCGCGCGCGCGCGTGTGTGTGTACATGTGTGCGCGCGCACGCGTGTGCGCGCACGATCTTTAACACCTGTAGTAAACTGCACCAGAAACATCCCGCTGAATGTAAAGAAAGAAAAAAAAACCACGGTGGGATCCGTTTCTTAATTAAGGGGAAACATCCATCCCCCTCCTACCCACCCATAGGGGTTATTCACTGCTGGGGCGACAAGTTTGTAAATTCACAGCGGCACTTCACATGTCAGTTTGAAGTGCCCCTCGCTTTCCATTCACCAATAAATGGTTAAACGTTTAAAGTAAAAAAAAAAAAAAAAAAAAAAGGTTAAATGTCTCTTAATTATTTACGGCCATCGAGGCAGTGAATTCATATCCACTGTGTCCAGGACATGGTCACAAGAAGGCGGGGCCCGATCCTCTCCTTCCGCCGTTTGAACCTTCCCCCAACCGAAGTCAGGTACCCATTCACACCTAGGGGGAGTGAGAAAAATCGGAGTAAAGTGCCTTTCCCAAAGGACACAGCACTATGCCGAAACGGGGTAAGCGAACCTTCATCACAGGATCACAAGTCCAACGTCTCACCGATACTGCCTCGGCGCCGCCACATCTAAATTAATGGTGTTAACTTCAAATACCACGGGAGTATTTCTGGCACCCGGCGAAGTGAGAGAATAACACGACACCAACTAAACACTTCTACTCCTTTTGCCTCTGTCTCTGTCTCTGTCTGTTTCTCTCTCTCTCTTAAGGCCTGACTAAGCGCGTTGGGTTACGCTGCTGGTCAGGCATCTGCTTGGCAGATGTGGTGTAGCGTATATGGATTTGTCCGAACGCAGTGACGCCTCCTTGAGCTACTGAAACTGAAACTGCCTCTTTAAAAGTCTTGGTAGCCGTGTGTGTACTTTAAAAAAAATTACTCTATTGTGCAAAAGTTGGAAAGAGATAAACAGAAACAGAAACACGTAGACAGAGAAGAAGACAGACTACAGCGAAGGGGGAGAGAGAGAGACAGAGATAGAGAGATACACTGAGGGAGCGAGAGATGGAGAGACAGAGATAGATACACTGAGGGCGCGAGAGATGGAGAGAGACAAAGATATATATATATATATATATATATATATATATATACACTGAGGGAGCGAGAGATGGAGAGAGCGAGAGAGAGAGGTACACTGAGGGAGCGAGAGATGGAGAGAGACAGAGATACACTGAGGGAGCGAGAGATGGAGAGAGAAACAGAGATACACTGAGGGGGCGAGAGATGGAGAGAGACAGAGATACACTGAGGGAGCGAGAGATGGAGAGAGAAACAGATATACACTGAGGGAGCGAGAGATGGAGAGAGAGAGATACACTGAGGGAGCGAGAGATTGAGAGAGGGACCGAGAGAGAGAGAGTGTGTGTGTGTCGCGTGGTGTATGTGTGTGTTGCGTGGTGTGTCTGTGTGTGTGTGTGTGTGTGTGTGTGTATATATATATACATATATGTGTGTGTGTGTGTGTGTGTGTGTGTAAGCGATGTTGACACCTGATATCTCAGGTTAAAGAGAAGAAAGAGAAAAAAAAGTGTATTTATTCCAGACATTAACCTTTGCTATTATCACCCCACTTTTCATGACATTCACGTTCTCTTCTACACAACCCGTTCAAAAGGTAACGCACACAGCAAGTTTCTATTGTTTTAAAAGTTGACTGCTAAAGTCAAAAAGAAATAAAGATAGAACGTATAGCTAACCCCCTCCCTCACAAAATGACAAGGTAAGGTTAAAACAAACAAAGAACAATCTATGGGTATACATAAGCAAGGAGAGAAGAAATTAGCTTCAGAAGGAAGGAATAATTATTCCTTATAGTAATAAAAAAGAGGCGGGTAAGTAGTCAAGAAAGAGAATGAAGAATAAAGAAAGAAAGAAAGACGAGAAAAGAAAGGAAAAGAAAGCAAGCACACACAAAAATTACGCCTCTGAGAATGAGAGGGAGAGTCAATTGAAAGGAAGGACAGACAAACAGAAGAGGAAGTGAAGGGATGAAGACAGGAAGGGGGTGGAAGAAAGCGGGAAAGAAGAGAACAGAACAGGAGGAATGAAGCAGACAATAGCAAACGGCACGAACAAACGTGACTTTTTGCAAGCACGATTCAAAATCCCCACAATCAAACCAACAAACTAACGCGACATTCAAGCGGGAGACAAGACACGTGCGTCCGTTGAACTGAACAAGATCGGATCAACGATCATCTCTCCAACAGAAACCTCGTGGAGAAAGACAGTGGAGGGTTGGCGAGGGGTGGGCCTGGGACGGGAGGGTTGGGGGTAGGGGGGGTTAGGAGTGAGAAACAAATAGAGGAGAGGGAGGGAGAAAGAGGCGGAGACAAATAAAGGTATTGACACAGTCAATTAAAGAAAGGGAGAGACAGGGAGGGAGGGAGGAGACGGGCAAAGACAAGGGAAGTGGGGAGTGGGAGGGGGGGGGGTGCTCAGACTTCATACCAGAGAAAAATGTGGGGGAACTGAAGATGGTGTTTGTGTAGTTTTATAGCTCCACTTTCGTGACCTTTTATCTAAACTCTACAAAATCAACTTGAAGAGCGGGAATTGCCTTGAAGTTTAAGGTTAAAGACATCAATAATGATTGAAGAAAACAGTCAGCGGAAAATGAAGAAAAGGAGAGAGAAAGGCAGAGCCAAGAGACAGACAGACAGACACCAAGACAGACAGAGGGACACATAATATAAAGTCACTCCCGACATAACGGCGAGTGAAGAAAGGAAATACTAAAATTTGTATTAATAATCTGAATTTGTAATAGTGCCTTGCCCCTGAACAAGTACTGTGCACTTCACAAAAACACACACATAAGAGACAAGCAATTCATGGCTCACGCGCGATTCTTGCGGAGGATCAGGGAAAGTGGGCGGGGAAATGGAGGAGCACCAGTACATACATATTTCGATCCACATCTTTTTTTTCTTTTTTTTTTCTTTCTCTTCATCAGAAACGAGTGAAGGGTACATAGATCAACCCGCACCCCTTGAAACTGGAACTGAGACTTTGTGGAACTGAAAGCTGTGTGCCAGAAGGTTCACAAAAATCGTCAAACGTGTTTGCGGGCGTAATATACACGACGGTCACCCCGGACAAGTCCAGTCCTTTGGACAAGATCAAGATCAGCAGATCGCATGGAAGCCTTCTCCCACTCCCAACAGTGCAGATTGACAGTTCAGTCACCACCAACCTCTACCATCAATGTCGACATTCACCACAAAAATACCCACTCGCTGTCAGA